>NC_056731.1:168999999-169232499 GCF_019279795.1 Protopterus annectens | reverse complement strand
TGGATAGATGGGGTAAAAAGGTTTATACTTCTGCAACCCTGGCAATCAGAGCTTTAAACTGCCAATTTCATATGTTAAAATATCAGCAACATATTATTAGACTGCTTAAACAGAAAATTATGTTGATTCATGACTGTGTGGAAAATAAACATTTACAGGACTTAATGCATTCTGCTGAACAAGTTGGAAAACATACTTTGCAATGTGGTTTTGATTCTTTAGATGCCTCTTGCAGGGCTGCTTTTACTGGGTCTGTGCTCAAGAAGGCATGCTTGGCTTAAGGAGCAATATTTGCCTGATCATGTTAAAGCTAAATTGTTGGATGCTCCTTTAAATCAGGACCGCCTGTTTGGCAACAAGGCTGAAGAAGTTCTTAAAAAGATGCAAGATAAAGCTAAATCTATGCAAACTGTTAAAGATTTTTTTACAAGTGCAGCCTCCGAGATTTAGTAGGCACTGGCCTACTAAGAATTGGTCCTCTCCAGTCCCTTCCAGGTCCTCTCAAGCCAAACCCAGACACAGCAAAGTCCCAGGGGACTCTCAGAACTAAGCAGTGGGGGGCCTCCACTTCCAAATCTGGAAATAACAAGACACCCTCCCTATGGTAAACATTCTCAATGACTTCCTTTTAAAATTCTCAAGCACTTATCTTTTGACCGCCCCTTTGGGGGGAAAGATTGCTCTTCATGCAAAGAACTGAGAACTTATAACGCAGGGCAAATGGGTTTTAAATATAGTGTCCCAGGGATACAGATTTCATTTCCACACATTGCCAACACCAAATGGGTGGCCATACCTGCCCCCAAATCAGTGGGCAGAGGCTCAAAAACAAGTACTTTCCCTCTTAAGCATGGCTATTCAACTGGTACCAGAAGAGGAAAAGGGACAAGGTTTCTACTCCAGACTTTTTCTGGTACCCAGAAAAGACAAATCATGGCATCACATCCTGGATCTGTCTACTCTAAACTCTTTTCTGGAGATTCCAAAATTCAAGATGCTGACTCTTCACCAGTTACTTCCTATGCTAGACAAAGACGCCTGGTTGGCAACACTAGATTTAAAAGAAGCATACCTGCACATCCCACTCAGGGAATCTTGCAGAAGATACCCATGCTTCAAAGCAGGCTACACACATTATCAGTTCTCTGCACTGCCCTTTGGCTTGTCTACTGCGCCCAGGGTATTCACAAAGTGCCTGGCTCCAGTTATTGCATTTTGCAGGCAAAGAAGTATTCAGATATATCCATACCTGGATGATTGTCTGATTCAGGCAGAAAGCCAGGGCATACTTTTGAATCATCTGGCATTTGTAAAAAGGGTTCTAACTTGTCTGGGGTACACCATAAACGAAAAGAAATCACAACTGGTACCCTGTCAACAAATTACATTCCTGGGAGCAAGCTTGCATACAACTGCCCAGATGGCTTATCTCACGCCATAAAAGCAAATTCATTTGGTAACCTATTTCAAACAAGTGGCCACAAAAACCCTTCTATCTGCAAGACAAATACTGCAAGCCTTGGGGTTCATGGCCTCCTGCATTCTTCTAATTCCATATGCAAGACTGCATATGAGGAAACTACAGTGGTATCTAAAAAGTCTATGGAGTCAACATTCTCACAGCCTGGAAACAATGATTCCTATCATACCTTGCCTATGCCTGGAGTTCCTCTGGTGGGCAGAGGCCTTCCACCAAAACAAGGGGCTACCATTCACACTACCCCCTGCCACCCAAACCCTAACTAGAGATGCTTCAGACTATGCATGGGGGGCTCACCTGACAGGGAAGTGCATTCAGGGCAAATGGAACCCAAGTCAAATGCACCTACATGTCATCAAAAAGAAATGTTAGCTGTACAGAATGGTCTGACAGCCTTCAAGGACTACATTCTTCCAGGACAACTAATGGTACAGACAGACAACACCACTGGTATGTGGTACATAAACAAGCGGGGGGGGGGTACACATTCCTTCCTCCTCTGCAGACTAGCCATGGCATTGTGGAACACAGCCTTGAGCTACCAAGTGCACCTACAAGCTCAATTCCTGCCAGGAAAATTGAATACACTGGCAGGCGGACTAAGCAGAAACCTCATTGACCCACACGAGTGGAAACTGGAACCAAGGATCTTCAACATGTTGACAAGCGAATGGGGGAACCCAGCCATAGATCTAATTGCCTCTCCCCATAATACCAGTTGGACAAATTTTGCACAAGGACTCCCCACAGACAAGCCTGGAAAGTGGATGCTCTGTCCTTCAGCTGGAAAAACCTATCAGTCTATGCCTTCCCCCCGCTGCCTCTGCTCTCCAAAGTTCTACTAAAAGTCAAACAGGACAATCCAAGGATGATCTTGATTGCTCCAGACTGGCTGCGCCAACACTGGTACCCCCTACTGCGCAGTGTGTCACAGTTATCTCTATGGCACCTGCCTCAGACCCCTTCCCTGCTGTCTCAGCAGGAGAACCAAATTCTGCATCCTCATCTTCCAACATTGTACCTTGCAGCCTGGCTAATCACTTAAATTCACCCTTATCATACCTCAGCAAACCTATGATGGATGTCATCTTAGAGGCAAGGAGACCTAGTACTAGAAAATCTTATGCTGAAAAATGGAAAAGATTCTGTGTCTGGAACCAATCTCATGGGATGAGCACAGCAGCACCCAGTTTACTTCAGATTTTACAATACTTAACTGAGATGCTTCACAAGGGCCTGTCCTTTTCTTCCATTAAAATCCACGCCTCAGCCATTTTGACTCATTATAACACAGAACCTTCCCTCTTCTCTCATCCTCTGCTCAAGCAGTACCTCAGAGGGACCAAAATCTTGAGACCACCCAGGAGAGCTCCAACCCCTGCCTGGGACCTTAACTTTGTATTGGAGAAACGCACACTACCTCCTTTCGAGCCAGCTGCTACTGCAGACTTAAAATTTCTTTCCTGGAAAACAGCTTTCCTTTTAGCAATCACTTCAGCTAGAAGGGTATCTGAATTACAGGCTCTTATGGCAGTGGAGCCTTTCATCATCTTTCATGGGGACAGGGAGTCACTCAGGACCAATCCATCCTTCATGCCCAAAGTGGTATCCATTGTGGCTCTTAATCAGTCCATTCATTTGCCAGCCTTCTTTCCCAATTCACAGAACAAAGGGGAACAGATTCTGCATTCCTTGGATGTGCACAGACAACTTAGATTCTACTTGGACAGGACTAAACCTCGAAGAAAATCGGAACAACTGCTGGTAGCATTTGCTGCAGGGACAGAGGGGAAGGCTATTTCAAAACAAACCATTTCTAAATTGCATTCATTTCTGCTATAAGCACCATGGAAAACCTATCCCCCAGGGGATCATATCTCACTCCACCAGGGCTGCGTCTACTTCTGCAGCTTTCTTTCCTACCATGGACATACTAGAAGCTGCTACTTGAAGTTCTGTACATACTTTCACCAAGTATGATCATTTGCCAATTTTCTCTAAATCCAGAGCTGGCTTTGCCACTGCTGTCTTGCAGGGCTTTATTGCTAGCCGTAATGCTATATAAACTCCTCCTCCCAACCATAGATTTGGGAATATACCCAAATGTAATGACTGCAACAGTGAAACACGAAGAACATAGTACAGTTGTGTACACTTACCATAAATGTAGATGTTTGAGTGTATTCACTGTTGCAGTCTTGGTTACCCACCCTCTAGCCCCCTAACTTCTTCTGGCTATACTTGTACTTTTCTTTATTATGCTTAAAAGCCTTTTTAGTGCATTTGCTTTTTGTTGGAGGTATACCTTTGTGTTTTTTTATGTTTCTTTGCTCCCCATTGGGCGGGGGGGGTATCTGACATCTGGGGCAAGAAAAACTGATGTAATGATATCAGCTGCATGTTTTATACCCCAGACGACCTGACATCATGGAAGAAGGGACAGCAACCTATGCAGGACCCAAGACTTTGTTGATCAGGCCTATTGAGGGCAACCTGCCTGCAGATTACCCAAATGTAATGACTGCAACAGTGAATACACTCAAACATCTACATTTATGGTAAGTGTACACAACTGTACTTTTCTTCTTGTATTCATGTACGTTAATGTGGTCAAAGTGTGCTGTAAGTGACACTAAATGTTGGTGTGGCCCTGCAAACATTTCTAGTGATATGGTGAGATTATGGTAAGATTAAAGTAAGATACCACCACTTCCAAAAGTCTCACCAGTGCTAGCAATAAAAAGTAGTTTACAGGACCGGAGGAATAAGATTGTTTCCTCACATGCAGTTGGGTGTGGAGTTTTGGTTTAATATAAACAGAAAGAAGTGTCACACCCTGGAATTCAAAAGTAACTCTGGGCAGTATGTACGAATACAAGGTACTTTCCGATAATGTGTACGGAGTTCTTAGCAGGAACACTGCAGCAAAGGTTTACTGACTTTCCAAACAATGTGCATGTACAGAACAGGTGTGTGTCTGTGTCTGTGTCTGTGTGTGTGTGTGTGTGTGTGTGTGTTTGTTTTCTTCAGTTAAAAGAAGTTATGGAAAAACAGAGGAAGATTTACTTTAAACTGAACCAACATTACAACTGTTTACAGCATCCGTGATTCTTATTAACAGATAATAAAACCGGGTTCAAATAATGTCTTTACATGATGTATTGATAAGTACGCCACAAGACAGACAAACAAAACCATAACAAAAAGGAGGTATATGTATGTGTGTTCAAGCTACTTAGAAGTCCTTTACTAAGCAGTATATATATATATATATATATATATATATCTGTATATATATTCAGGGCATGTGCAGAAGAAATCTGAAAAGTGTGTAACACAGGCTTGTCTAACCTGTAGCTCATGGGCTATAATCTGCCTCATTTAAGACTTTCCTGTAGCCCACCAAGCTCTTAAAAATTATTTGCAGCAAAGGAAAATTTGTTTATAATTGCCATACAGCTGACATCCATTAGTTTTGTGAAGGCATTCCACATGCAAAATGACTGAAAAACAATTTAAAATGTTTATTTTTTTTAATTATACTAATGTTAAAATTGTTGCTTCTTTGTGTAGCTTGCCGAACGCAAGCTACATTGGCTCCTGGGATTACGTCATCATTAGGTTGCCTTGTTGATGTGATGTGGGAGCAGGTAGTACTTTTCTTATCAGTTATGAAAAGCCTGCTTTTTAGTTAATCCACGTGTATTCAATAAAAAGAGTTGTGAGAAAAAAATATGAAAAGTCCATTTTTACTGTTGCCACTTCATACTGGTTCAGAAAGCAGCAACAGGAGTCCTTGAAGTGGGAGGAAACTTTGTGGTTAGGTTGCAGTGGATTTCTGGAGGTATCAGTGATACTTTGGTGATATGAAGTATTGCCTGCTATATCAGGAGAAGTAGGGCAGTGGATATGTAACATATATACTGGAATTTTGTAAAGAATTGTTTGCCATTTTTATATCAAACTGATTTGTACAGATGCTTGTGTTGAAAAATGTATTTGTAAAGTTACTTGTGTTAAATATGTATTAACAGTGTGTCCTGCTGGACAGAAAAAAAATATACATTTATATCAGACTGTACTGTTGTAACTGAGGAAATGTATATATGTTAACAGAGGATACTGGAAGAGAAGAGGTTACTCTCAGTCCAGCTAACTTTGAAAAATAGATGTAGGCCAAAAATATTGTATCTTAGAGTTCTAATTGCAGCCAGAGTCAAAATGTCTGGGAAAACAAGGACTAGGAATCCAGCTGTATTGTCTCTAGCAGGGAACTAATTGCTACCCTGGATAGGTGGAAATGATTAAATGGTTTTATGGCTTCCAGATGCTATAACACATTTTAGCAAAGCTCTATCTGTGTGTGTGGTAACACATTTTTGTGAGATTGTGGTTCATTTTGTAGTAATGGGGGTAGCATAGGAAACAGACGTCGTGTGACCAGATGTAGGTGATGGCATTCTGTAATCCAGGACAAAAATGATGTTTTAATAGTAGATGAGAATGAAGTCTCAGAGCAGTCTGTTTTTGAAACCTGACCGAGAAGGATCTCTAACCTACTTCATCTTGCCTTGCTCTAATAAGAGACCAGGGAATAGTAATTCTTTAGATTAGTCAGGAAAATATAGTGAGATTAGTTAAGTACTGTTTTACTGTATCTGTGTGAATCTATTAGTCTGTTTTTTTTTTAATTTTATTTATTTAACATTTGTTTACCTGGAAGGTCTGACTGGACATGTAGTCCATTTTCAGAGGAGACCCGGGGAGAAAAGCTCCACATTACAAACAAAAGAACATTAACTTAACATTTTACATAATAGTAGATTAGTGCAATAACACTAACATGGCAGTGCACAACTATAGTAGTTAAATACAGAAATTGTATAACAGCCTATCACAAGAAAATTTGAGACGAGTTAAATCAATCAGCAAGTGCTGTTATTTAGGGGAAAGCTTATTTACATAAAATGGTATGAGAAAATGTCAAAAAAATAAAACAATTAAAAGAGTGATGTGACAAGTGACCGGATGCTGGAAGAGGAAAGACTGAGATTATTGATAAAGATGTGCATAAGATATAAGAAGATTAAGGATAAAGTGACGAGTGATGATAGCGAAAGACAGAGTAAAAGGGATAATAAAGTGAAACTAGACAAGATATTTTATTTTAATATTTCCTGTGATTGAATCTCTGGTGTTTATTGTAAATAGATATTTAGTATTTTCATGTTCTTTTATTATTTATCATTAAAATATATTCAGACTTTTCATTGTGGCTGGTCCTTTCGAGAATACTTTAACGTTTAAGAGTACCTACAATATATCTATTTGGTGACCCTGTGGCCACTCCTGGAAGCCTTACTGCGTTGGTCAAACACTGTCATTGGTATTGCTATTAATTTCACTCAGTGTAATTGGGTACCCTTGTAAGAGCCTTAGAGTATCAGGCTTTGATGTGTCTGGTGGCATAGCCGGCCTTAGGCATAGGCCAACTAGGCGACCGCCTAGGGTGCCGCTCTAGCAGGGGCACATTTCCAGTATTTATTTGATGTAGGTAGATCAGGATGGGGCACCAGGTGGTGTTGGAGGTGGCACAGTGGAGCCCTTTTGCCTAGGGCATCAGTTGACCTAAGGCCGCTCCAAAGTGTAACTACCTTATAGTCTGGCAGAAGGGGGCAGGTGTGTGTTTATGTGAGAAAATCAAATCTCCCAAGAGTGTGTTTGTTAGCTGCTGGGAGCAGGGACATGAAGCACTGGTTTCACAGAGAAGGTGCTGGAGGACTTGGCTAGGACACTCTGCTGAGGGCTCATCTCTACAGCTGTGCCAGTGAGGATTCTTACTGTAGACCTAGAGAGAGAAGTTAGATCCCGGACTGAGTGTGTTCTGTGTGTGCTCTTAAGGGAAATTGTGCTTGATACCAAGGGCTGCATCTGGAAATACTGTGTGTATCTATTTTTGTTCCAAATCCAGTGACAGTGGTGAGGATTCAGGCTCCTTGATTATTGGCCCAGAGAGGAGACATCACAGATACCGTTTTTAAAATTTATGATAGGGAACCAGATATTCTCCATGGGCAGTGTATGTACATGCCATTCTTGGGCAGGATTCAATAAACCCTACACAGCTCGCAGAAACCATGACGCTCACACAATAGCACACTGATTTGTTTTCAGTACGTGGCTCTACATGATTTGTAGAGCCCCACAAACATGGCAAACATCATGGCATGCCAGTTAAGGGCATAAGCAGCTGAATTGTATGTTAATCAGTCCAAGAATGGAGGAGCTATTCAACAAGCTATAAAGCAATTGTGTACATTTAGTGTACCATTTTGCCTTGTATTCTAAAACCTGTTGAAATATAGTCATGGAAACTATGCTAGAGGAATAAAATACTAGGGGATGCTACTGCTGCTGCTCTTCTGCATGTGTATGTGCAACAGGCTTATGTTTATGTTGCTACTGATGGAACTTGTGCAAGATGGAGAAGGGTATTTAGACCCCATGTAAATTTTCATGGTCTGCATGAGTTGAAGATAATGTTGCACTACAGGGTAGATAGAGACACACTCCAGGAACTCTGCAACCTCTGTTGTCCTCACCTGAGAGTAAGGGCAAATTGACGGAACTAGTACCTGTGGAGACCAAGATATGTGTAGCACTTACAGTATTGGCTACAGATATATTTCAGAGACCCTCAGGGGCCATGCCAGGGGTGTCACAGGCATCAGCATCCAAGATCTTACACCATTTCTTGAATGCTGTGCTACAGCATGTCAGTGACTACATATATTTTCCCCTGTATCCCAGAGGACAGAACTAGAACTATGCAGGATTCTACCCCATAGCACACTTCCCTGAAGTCTTGGATGCCATAGACTGAATGCACATTGAGATCAAAGCACCACCCAGGGAACAGGGAGGGGTCTGCATAAACAGAAGGAGGTCCATTCCATTAAATGCTAGGTGGTGTGTAATGCTGAGGGAATCATCTTGAATGTGTGTGCTGTCAACCCTGGCAGTTATCATGACTCCCATATCTGGCCCAACTCACAGCTCTTCCAAATGTTTTCCAGAGGTGATATCCCACAAGGCTGTTTACTAGATGGAGGCTGGGGGGTAGGCCAAGATTGACACAAAAATTGTGTGTGTGTGTGTGTGTGTGTGTGTGTGTGTGTGTGTGTGTGTGTGTGTGTGTGTGTGTGTGTGTGTAAGAAACACAGGCAGGCAGAAATATAAGATAGCAAATGGCCACTGAAACAGAATGACCTGCAACCCTTATTAACACCTCATGTAGCTGATATGTATGGGTGTCTGTATGACCACTTGATGTGAAATGTGTGTGCGAGTGTCTGCATGAAAACAGCCAAGCTTTGTACTAGCACCATATCTTTGCATATTGGACAGGTGTGAATTGCGCATGGTAGAGTTGTCAGTTCATCGTTGTCACCCACAACCATGAGAACTGGCTCTGCCAGGAATTGCACTGGCATGTCCATGCCCATGGTCAGATGTGGTGGTGCTGCCTGAATGTGAGCGAGGTCTGCTGGACGAGTTCTCATCACAACTATGTCCAGGTCTAAGATTCGTTGACCTACTACATCTGGGTGTGGACAACCTAGCCACTGACAGAGCAGTGGAAGTAGTACCACTATGGGAGCAAGATCGGGTACAGCCATGTTGGCTAACACCAGATGATGATGAGGCCCTTCAGCCACATGGATGTTGTCCCCCCCCCCCAGCAGATGTTGCATTACAGATGCTGGCTGTCCCATCGTGTCATTCATCCAGTCCATTGAATCGTCCACAAGGTGGAGGCAGTCATGCGTGTCAGCTTGTGCCACATCTAGAACCCTAAGCATGTCCTCAGAGGCCCAAGTAGAACATGACTGTGACTCCATGACTGCCCTAAACATACATTGTGGCACATAATGATGTACCAACATCAGGTGAATGACAGCCCTCCTCTGTACACTTCTGCCAACCCTCCTGCATGGTACGTCATCCGCACTTTGGTTATGGGTAGAATCAGCAGGCACTGAAACTGTTGGAACCAGATTACCCAGATAAGTTGCGTCACCCTCAACCTGCCCACTGTTTGAGGCTCAGGAGTGAGTATGCGTAGGCATGCTGATTGTTTCTGAAGGAAATCTAGGAGTTGTGTGAGTCACAACCTCGGTGTCAGATTCAACCTCTGCACCACTCCCAACTGTGCCTCCATTTGCCCACCATCATCATCGGAGCCTACGGATACTCTGACATCAACTGGTAGGAGTCTTCCACTTCCACTGTCTTGATCACTGATAATAAGCAAAAAACACAGGAAAAAATTAGTATTCCCATAAATGCTAACCCAAATATCTGAACAAAAAGTAACACTGTTTGCACAATTGCAAGTGCTACAGCAATACAGACACTCATTACATACTTCTCATACACACAGATAATATATATCCAAGTAATACTTAATAAGAACAAAAACAAAAAACTTGCTTACCATGTGCAGATGTCTCTGCATTTTGCAAGGATGGGCCAGGAAGAAGTGAAGCAATGAAAGGATGGCAATTAATCATCACAATGGGAGTAACACAGGGACAGTGAATACATTGCCTGTAAGCCCTTTAAGAAATAGTTGCAACTGAAATTTGTCTAATCCTTCCACCCACACATGTCTACTGAACAACTCTGTTTTATAATTGTATTGAGTTACCAATAAGGACAGATAGGAAAAACATGCATCACAAGCAGTAGCAACAAAATTATTTATTTTAGTTTACAAGACAATATAATGTTGCCATATGCAAGCTTACCTATAATCTGTTCTTGGGACACACTTGACCTTCCAGACACATCAACACCAACATCAAGCACGTTTCTCAGGCTCCCCTGAGCTGTTGGGATCTGTGACAGTGGACAGGAACTCCACATTTGGTGACAGTAGTGGCTCAGTAGCAGGACCACCTCCCCTTAGCCAGCTGTTGTAGGGCAGCTGTTGTCACCTTCCTCCATGCTGATGAAATCATATCAGTGGCTGGATACTGCACCTGATCATAATTGCAGCTGGGACCACTAACTGTCTCCATATCAAGTGACTAACTGGTTCCAAGTCTTTGTGGCCGCCATATCTCCTGGCCTCTTTCAAGCAGGAAGGCTCCATGCTGCCTCATTCTCAGTGTCACTGAAAAGGGGTTTTCATGGATTTGTAGGCTTGGGTGCCATAATCCTATGTAACATAAAACCGAGAAAGATAAAACACATTAATATCACAGAAGTAATGTATTTCTTCACAAAAATGGTCTGTTTACCACTTATCACCATAAAGTACTTGAAATACACTTCTCTTGTAGTATAACAGAATTGTAGGTGTCTTCCCTCCACCTCACCCTACCACAGAAATGAAGTTTTTTACAAACCAAGGTGTAACACATAAGCAATTTGTGTTTTCAAGACAATTATCAGGCTCTCTACACATTTTCAACATAAAAGCACTTGAAACATACTTCTCGTTTAGGACAACAGAGTAGTCAGTATATGAATGCCAGACAATTTTTACTGTTCCTACCACTACTGTGGATGTTGCCCTGGATCATCTGAGAAGCATAACACCAGTGTCACACATTACCATTTCTTTCCAGTGCCATATGCTAAGTAAATCAGAAGAAATTTCCAAATAACATCACCAATATATATCCTAAGAAAATTGTTGTTCAGAAAGTATAACTTATCTCATGGTAAATGCTTGCCAAACCTGTCTATGCTAACAGTGAAGTATAAGAAGTGCATACAGAGGTTTACTACACAAAAATCACTTGCGCAAACGGTGATTTCCGCGACAAATAACGTTGACTCGTACATATTAATTAGGTTGTTTGGTCGACGCAGGAGAGTCGACAATTTCTGTCGATCTTACTGTGTAAATCTCCTATTGACAAACATGCTGTGATTCCCTGCCCTGTGTACGTCCTTCTAAATGGACAAACACATGAACGTCGATCTTCCAACTGTCACTCCTACCATGTTTGAGGAGGAGGCTGTCGTGCATGTCAGTGTCAACCTTTTGATTGTAAACCACATACAGATAAAACTTATTTTTTTCCTGACTGTATAAATGCATATCTAACAGTTTACAAAATATCAAATATCCTTGAATAATTGAAGTATACTTTAGCAAAATGAATAGCTTCCCTTTAGAGAAGTCACCTTCAAAAAATACCAACAATCATCTGTCTTGTCTGAATACACACAAGACTCCTCATCTTCAAGTTCCCTAGCTACAGGGTTACATCTTTATAGTGTAGATTCTGAACACTGTGAAGATGTAAATGAGCTGTGCATTCATTAGAATTTCTGAATACCAAACTTTTGACTTTGTGTAGCAGATGTAAACATAGCGCAGGTTGTATACCATTGTTATGTGCCAATGGCTTGCAGCTGTGAATGATTAGTGTGAGTGAAGGAAAACACAACAGTAATTCAGGCACCCTTCACTGCACTGGATGTGTCAGTGAAGATACTCTTACAAAATGTGGAACTAACTTCAGTGAGCTTTTAAATAAGGCAAAACACCACACATTCATATTTTTGTCCACAATAGGAAAACTCTCCTGCCTTTGCTGAAAACTGTTCGCCGTCATGTATTTTTGTCACATATTTAAAGCAAAATGATAGAAAATGTATTATAGACTACATGTCTGATATTGCAGCAGAGATAAGGGAGTAATGCCCAGAAGACAGAGCTGCACTTCTACAAATATATTCATAAATGGTTGTGATATTACTCATTGCACTAAATGTTTCAGCCACATATGTACAACCGAGAATGTCCAAGTGTTTGAAATGTTAGTACTGGTTATGAAATGTGAATTGCTTGTATGCACATGATTTTATTGGTGTTGCAAAGCAGTGTCTGTGGCAAAGAGGGAGAGCCCACTGTAACTGTTTTTTTTAAGAGCAAGTCTTGATGGTTGAAATCCAGAGCTAATTGTTTCAAGTTCGCTTCATTTTTTCAAAAGTTTTTTTGTTTTTACCATTTGCTTGACATGTGGCATAACACAAGTGAGATTAACTGGCCAAAAAACTGCAAACACACTCAGTGGCATTGCACAGTTTTCAGCAACATGGGGGGTAATGACTGCAGGCATTGCACCTGTTACTGATTGTTCTGTGGTACATGGTGTAAATACATTGAGATAAACAAAAGAGAAGATAGGAAAATTGGGGTTGGAGCCCCACAGTAGTTATTTTTTTTACTGGGGAATGGTCAAAATGAATTATTTACAGAAATAATACGTTTGCTTCTGCCTTTTACATTTGCTTTTTGCCTACCTGTGCGCAATTAGGGATGTCCTTACATTCACTGCTGCAGTATTCTTCACAGATGGAATTCCCTGCTGTGGGAGTCCAATGTCCAGTTAGTCTACTGTTGCTTTAAGGTATACCGAACATTACACAAACACTCATAGTGTAGGGCATAAAGGTGATGTTCAGGATTACCGTCTACAGAACTTATTTGCCACCAGTCTGAACTTTTCTTTTTACTGTTGGTGTGGTAGCCTATGTCTGTTTTTCGACAGCTGTATGCGTTTTTGTATTAAGGGTATGCCTATGCCTGATGTTCATCATGTTTCACTGCTGCAGTCATTACACTTGGGTTATCCTGCCGTCAGGCGGTCCCGCAGTCGAACAGAGTTCCAAAGTCTTGGTCCGGCGTCGGTTGCTGTCACTTCTTCCCTGACATCAGTGCGCCAGGGGTATATAAGATGCAGCCGATGCCATTTTCTTCAGTCTTTCTTGCTGCATGGTGCCCGAAGCAAAAGCAGTTCGCAAGTGCCAGTCGGCAGACTCCTGAGATTTTCGAAGTCAAATTTCAGAACCGAAGTCTTCAATAAAGCTAAGTACCCCGTTGGGGAAACTTTTTCTTGCCTCAGACCGATGGCAGTAAAAGTTAATAATTGCATTTCTTGTGTGAAGCAAATACCTCATAAGGATTTTCATTTTTACTGTATTCCATGCCTAGGCCCAGACCACGACGTCACTAGTTGTCAGTTTTGTGCTAGATTTAACAAGCGCACTATTAAACGTCGGTTTGATTTTGCTCACCATTATTTTGGCCGAAGGTTCAATTATACCATGCCGTCGAAACAACTGATGACCGGAATACACAAAAAACGCAAAGACAAAGATAAGGACAGACATCCGAGGTCCAAAACCAACGATGAAGCCTCTTCTAGGCCATTCGCCGGTTCTCAGTGAGGCACTTTAACAGCCCCTGACACCCGCTACCTCAGAGCCACAGGCCGCCTCCAACTCCCACGTGGAGATTTCTAGGCCTCTGGAAACTCAAGGTATTGGGCCTACGGAAATTAACCCCTCAGATGGGTCCAGAGCCGTTGAGCAGGCATCGGCTTCTGAGGGTGTTTTCAGACCTTCACAGATTACCATCAAAACAACAACTACATCTAAAACTCCATTAAAGACAAAGAAACAAGTACAGCATTCACCTGGACAGGCCTCCATGCCTAAAAAACAGATGCTCAAAATGGCCGAAGACCTAATTACTCTGATCAGCGGTTCCCATCCTCCTCCTGATAAAAGGCCTAGGCAGGATACAGACTATGATTCCTCTAACCAGGTTTCCATTTCTTCTGATTCCTCTTCACACCAGGGATACTCTTTACCCCCCTATGAGGACTCTGATGCTGAAGAATCAATCCATTCAGCCTCTCCTCCTGAGGATTACTCTTTTGGGGAAACTTTACATACCATGAGGGAGAATTTCCATTGGGAGAGCCAGGATTATTCAGAATCCAAGAAAAGGCTCAGAGATTTTCTTTTATTGCCTCAGCACAGGCCTCTTGCTATTCCGCCTGTGTTGGATATTGTGGATGATGTGTTCTCCAAATCCAGTTTAACCTCTGATTCTTTGCCCCCAGCACCAGTCAAGCCAGATAGGTACTACAGAGTCCCTGACTCTCCTGCTGACCCAGAAACTATTTCCCAGGGTCCCAAAGGGGTAAAGGCTTCCACTGCTAAAAATCCAGTTCCCTCTGACAGGGATTCTAGAGCATTAGACAGATTGGGGAAGAAAGTTTACACTTCTACAACTTTAGCAGTAAGGGCTTTAAATTGCCAGTTCCACATGCTTAAATACCAACAATATTTAATGTCTCTGATAAAACAGAAAATGCTTAAAGCTCAGAACGTTCTGATTATAAGGAAATGCAGGATTTATTGCATGCAGCTGAACAAGTGGGAAAACATACTCTGCAATGTGGTTTTGATTCTTTAGAGGCTTCTTGTAGAGCCGCAGTTACAGGATCTGTGATTCGAAGGCATGCTTGGTTAAAAGAACAAGGTTTACCTGATCATGTTAAGGCAAAATTATTGGATGCTCCTTTACAGCATGATATCTTGTTTGGTATTAAGGCAGAAGAGGTATTAAAGAAAATGGAGGATAAGGCAAAATCTATGCAAACAGTGAAGGATTTCTTACAGGTACAGCCACCTCGATTTAGCAGAAATTGGCCTTCTAAAAATTGGCCATTTCCAGTGTCAGACAGGCCACAAAGAGGCAGATACAGACGCCCAAGAGGCAGATCTCAGCCCCAAGGCCCTTACAGACCACGACAGTGGGGTGCTTCAACCACAAAAGGAGGAGAAGACAAGTCACAACCTTATAGGAAACAGTCCCAATGACTTTCCCCTTCAAATGCCAAGCACTTATCTTTTGGCTGCTCCCTTAGGGGGAAAACTAGCACTTTTTTCACAAAATTGGCATATAATCACCCAAGACAAATGGGTTCTGAACATTGTGTCTCAAGGTTACAGGTTCCACTTTCACACTCTAACAAGGCCAAAACGAATGCCAGACCTGCCACAAAATCAATGGTCAGAGGCACAAAAACAAATGACAGCCCTCATGGACATGAGAGCTATTCAAAAAGTGCCACAACAGGAACAAGGACAAGGATTTTACTCAAGACTTTTCTTGGTCCCCAGAAAGGACAAAGCCTGGAGACCCATACTGGACCTATCTACTCTAAATACTTACCTGGCTGTTGCGAAATTCAAAATGTTGACACTACAGCAACTTCTTCCCATGCTGGGCAAGAAGGCTTGGCTTGTTACCTTGGTCCTCAAAGAGGCATACCTGCATGTCCCAATCAGACAAAATTGCAGAAGATACCTCAGATTCATAGCTGGCACAATGCATTACCAATTCTCTGCACTGCCCTTTGGCTTATCTACTATGCCCAGGGTCATCACAAAATGCCTGGCACCAGTAATTGCATTTTACAGACAAAAAGGAATTCAGATATATCCCTACTTGGATGACTGTCTTATTCAAGCAGAGAGCAAGGACATTCTAAAGCATCTGGCGTTTGTAAAAAGATTGCTAATTTGCCTAGGGTACACAGTAAACGAAAAGAAGTCAAAACTAGTGCCCTCACAAAAGATAATATTCCTGGGTGCCAGCTTAAATACAACGGCCAAGATGGCTTATCTCAAGCCAGACAAGCAAAGACAACTGACTCAGTACTTTCAATTGATGGCAACAAAAAAACAACTCCCTGCAAGAAAAATTCTGCAGGCCTTGGGGTTCATGGCGTCCTGCATACTACTAATACCATATGCCAGACTGCTTATGAGGAAATTACAATGGTACCTAAAAAGTGTTTGGACTCAACACTGTCACAGTTTGGAAACATTAATACCACTTATTCCCTGCCTACAACAGGAGTTTCAATGGTGGGCACAGGCATGCCACCACAACAAGGGACAGCCTTTCACTTTACCCACAACCAGGCAGACACTAACAACAGATGCTTCGGATTACACCTGGGGAGCACACATGTCAGGAAAATATTCAGGGCAAGTGGGCCGCAGACCAAATGCATCTTCACATCAATCAAAAAGAGATGCTAGCTGTACAAAATGCCCTAACAGCTTTCAAGGACCTTCTGCATCCAGGACGACTATTACTAAAGACAGACAACACCACAGTTAAGTGGTACATAAACAAGCAATGGGGCACTCATTCCTATCCCCTCTGCAGACAAGCCATGACTTTGTGGAATATCGAGTTCATCTGCAAGCACAATTCCTGCCAGGAAAGAAAAATACTCTGGCAGATGATTTAAGCAGAAACATCTTGGATCCTCACGAGTGGAGATTAAATCCATAAGTATTCAGCATGATAACACAAAAAATGGGGGTGCCCAGATATAGATATTTTTGCCTCCCCTCTGAACTGCCAACTACAGAAATTCTGCACAAGGACTTACCACTCACAAGCATGGAAAGTGGATGCTCTCTCGTTCATCTGGAAAACCTTAAAAGTTTATGCCTTCCCACCACTGCCTCTCCTTTCAAAGGTACTCCTAAAAGCCAGACAAGAAAGGCCAAAAATGATCCTGATTGCCCCAGACTGGCCACGCCAGCACTGGTACCCAATCTTAAAGAACTTGGCTCAAGGCCCAGCATGGATTTTACCTCAAATTCCTCAACTTCTGACTCAACAAAACAATCAGATCCTGCACAGCCATCTCAAAACCTTAAACCTGGCTGCATGGCAGATTACTTAGCCAAGCAACCAACACCTCTCTCTAAAGCTGTTATGGATGTTATTTTGGAGGCCAGGAGGCCCAGCACCAGGAAATCCTATTCAGAAAAGTGGAAGAGATTCTGCTCCTGGAACCAGGCTCAAAGCTTTGACCCTCTTGTTCCAAATATTCGTCAGATATTACAATACTTAACTGAGATGCTGGACAAAGGCCTATCCTTTTCATCCATTAAGATCCACGCCTCTGCCATCTCAGCTCATTACAAAACGGATCCTCCTATTTTCTGTCATCCATTATTAAAACAGTACCTCAGAGGGGCTAAAAATATAAGACCGCCCCGGAGAGCACCAACACCAACTTGGGACCTCAACTTTGTCTTGGAAAAACTAACTTTACCTCCTTTTGAGCCAGCCAATACAGCAGAATTAAAATATGTGTCATGGAAAACTGCTCTGCTTCTGGCAATAACCTCAGCACGAAGAGTCTCAGAGTTACAGGCACTAATGGCAGTGGAACCTTTCATCATTTTTCATCAGGACAGTGTTTCTTTAAGAATAAACCCTACATTTATGCCAAAGGTGGTATCCAGTGTGGCTCTTAACCAAACTATTCACTTGCCAACATTTTATCCAAATCCCCAGAATAAAGGGGAGAGACTTCTGCACTCATTGGACATACACAGGCAGTTAGGCTTCTACTTGGACAAAACAAAAGCTTTCAGGAAAACTGAGCAATTGTTTGTTGCATATGCTGCAGGATCACAGGGAAAGGCTATTTCAAAGCAGACCATTTCAAAGTGGATAGGACACTGTATCCGTTTCTGCTACACACAGCATGGAAAAACTGTACCTAGTAACATTAGGCCACATTCCACCAGGGCAACAGCTACTTCAACTGTCTGCCTTAGAGTAGTACCTACCAAGGATATTTTGGAAGCTGCAACTTGGAGTTCAGTGCACACCTTTACCAAGCATTACCACTTGCCTCTTTACTCTAAATCCAGAGCTGGCTTTGCCACTGCAGTGCTGCAGGGCCTCATAGCCACCCCAAAACCTTTATAGACCCAGCCACCCAACCTCAGCTTTGGGATTCAACCCAAGTGTAATGACTGCAGCAGTGAAACACGATAAACATAGTACAGTTTTGTACCTACCATAAATGTAGATGTTCGAATGTATTCACTGCTGCAGTCCAGGTTACCCTCCCTCCATCCCCATTTTCTTAGCTGGGACTTCTCTATACCTTTCTATCCTATACAACCTATGTGGTATATTTGCTTGTAACTGAAGGTATTGTTTTTATTTTTTATGTATGTTTTATTAGCAATATGTATTGCCTACCTATTTGGGGCCACCTGACATCTGGGGCAAGAAAAACTGAAGGAAATGGCATCAGCTGCATCTTATATACTCCTGGCGCACTGACGTCAGGGAAGAAGCGACAGCAACCGATGCCGGACCAAGACTTTGGAACTCTGGCCGACTGCGGCACTGCCTGATGGCAGGATAACCCAAGTGTAATGACTGCAGCAGTGAATACACTCGAACATCTGCATTTATGGTAGGTACAAAACTGTACTTTTGCTGAATCCTAGAAAGTCACTGATAAGTGCTCTGAGGTTTTTGTTTTTTCTTCCCTTTTTGTGCTCTTTTCTCTCTTCAGGGCCTCTCAAGGTGTTCACAAACAATACCACAGTGATGTGGTATATCAATAAACAGGGAAGAGTGAGATCTTATCTTCTTTGCTGGCAGACACTTCTGGTATGGGATCTTACTGTCCAGTATCAAGTGACTTTTCAGGCAGTTTATATCGCTTCTGGTCAGAACATTGTGGAAGGCACTCTGAGCAGGTCCTTAACTCAGTCCTGTGAATGGATACTTCACAGGGATGTGTTTCTAGACATTATCCACCAGTGGGATACCCCTCAAGTGGATCTTTTTACCTCCTCTCTGAACAGACACCTTCTTCTGTTTTGTGCCAGAATCCCAGGTCCTCTGGTGTGGAAGGTGGATGTCCTCTCATTTTCTTTAAGGGGATGTTTCTTTATGGATTCCCTCCTCTTCCTCTCATTCCGAAAGTTCTTTTCAAGATTCAACAGGCTGCTCCCAAAATCTTGGTGGCGACTCCCTTTTGGCTGCAACAGTACTGGTTCCCTCCACTTCTGCATCTAGCCAGAGGTAGTCATCACAAATTACCTCAGAGGGTGGATCTCATCACACAAGAGGGATCTCTCATCCCATGCCCACCTCTCCACGCTTCAACTGACACTATGGGTGATAGGATTTTAATTCCTCATTGACACCTTTTTTCTGAGGATGTGCCACAAGTCGTACAGGAGGCCAGGAAACTTACTATTAGGAAATCGTACTTATCCAAATGGAAGAGGTTTTCTATTTGGTGTCTCCCTCATAACCTGGGCTCATTAACTGTGGATGTTCCTTTGGTTCTGTCTTACTTGTGTGAGTTGCTGGTTTGGCCTGCTCTTCTATTAAGCCCCACTTATCAGCTGTCTCTGTTTGTCTGCCTTTATTTTCTTTTGTTACACTCTTCATGGCAAGAATCTTCCTTTTTCAGTTAAGGCTCATTCTCCTAGAGCTGTGGCTTATTCTGGTGCTGTTTTTCAAGGGCTTAGCTAATAATTCTATTCTTGAAGCTGCTATCTGGACTTCTGTGCATACCTTTACCAAACACTACATGATTGATAATATCTCTACAGCTACGACTGGTTTTACTAGTGCTGTCCTTCATGGCTTTTTAGGGGACTCTTCTGGCCCTTCCTCCTCCCAGGTTGCCTCTTGAGATTTGTCACTCTCTTATCTGTGAAGAATGCTGCAGCAGTGAATGTAAGGACATAGTACAGTTGTGTAAATCCTTACCATAATGGTAGATGTCCTTGCCTTTACTGCTGCAGTATTCACACCCTCCTTCCATCCCCTTAGTCTTTTATCTTCCTGGATGTACAGGTTACCTCTTGGGTTCCTTGGACTGGTGTTCCTACTAGGGCAAGCGGTTCTGTAGATGGTATGCCTGAATGTCACCTTTATGCCCTACACTACTCGAGGAGCATTTGGGTAACGTTTGGCATACCTTAAAGCAGCAGTAGACTTTGGTAGACTGGCCGGATGTTGGGTTTCCATGGCAGGGAATCCCATCTGTGAAGAATACTGCAGCAGTGAAGGCAAGGACATCTACCATTATGGTAAGATTTTACACAACTGTACTTTCACAATTTAAGGAATGAACTGTAAGATTTAATTGGTTTTGCCTTCCGTCTAACAAACCGGGTCAGTTGTGAGGCCCTGACGTCAGCAGTCTGAACAGAGCTGAGTGTGGAAAATATCCCTGTTGCGTAACTTTCCCTGTACATTGTTATGTCAGAACACAGGTGAGCCAGGGTTCAAATCCAGCACAATATACTTTTTAGTTAGGTTGTCCCACTGTAATTTTTCCAGTAAATGTGATTACAAAGGTAGTACTACATACCAGTAGCTATGTATAGCAAGCTGATTGAGCATAGACATACTTTTTTTAGGTTTCATATGTATTGTGTGTGTAACTGGTTTATCATTACAATGAGGATTATGTAATAAAAAAAGCAGTTGCATATCTCTAATGAGTATGGTAGTTTGCTGACAATAATCTTAAACCCCTCCCATAACCCAAGTATAACTATAAAACAGAAAGCATTGTGAGGTGTTAAAGTTCACAAATACATAACAAAGGGATGTTCTTCGTGTTTCACTGTTGCAGTCATTACATTTGGGTTATCTGCCTGCAGGTAGCCGTCAGCCGGCCTGAATATCAAAATCTTGGATTCCTGCGTAGGATGCTGTCTCTTCTTCCATGACGTCAGGTCATCAGGGGTATAAAACATGCAGTCGATGCCATTACATCAGTCTTTCTTGCTGCATGGTGCCAGAAGCAGAAGCAGTTCGCAAGTGCCGGTTGGGCGACTCCTGAAATTTTCGTTTTCAAGTTTCAGAACCGAAGTCTTCAAAAAAGCTAAGTACCCCGTTGGGGACCCTTTTTCTTGCCCTTAACCGATGTCAGTAAAAGTTAACAATTATATTACCTGTGGAAAGCAATTACCTCATAAAGATTTTCATTTGTACTGCATTCCTTGTTTAGGTCCAGACCACAACGTCCCTCTCTGTCAGTTTTGTGCCTTATTCAACCCCCAGACTATTCATCGTCGGTTTCTTTTTGCAGCAAATTATTTTGGTACTCAGTTTAACTATCCAGAAATAGCTTCGGTAAGCCATCTGACTACCGACATTCCGAAAAAACATAAAAGATATAGACAGAGACAGATTGCATAAGTCCAAAGCTGTCGACGATGCTTCCCTTAAGCTAGTCGTCAGTTCGCCGGTACTCAATGAGGCGCTTTCACAGCCCCTGATACCCACTACTTCAGCTTCGCAGGCCTCTACTGAGACCCATTCGGGGTCCTGTATGCCGCGAGATGCTTCTTCAACTGTGGAACCTGCGGATGTCTCTGCCTTGAATGGGTCCGGAGCCGCTGTGCAGGCACCGGCTTCTGAGGGTGTATTCAGGCCCTACTGACTTGCATTTCAAACCAATGCCATCTTCTTCTTCAAGGCCTAAAACTCGATCCACGCCTAGAAAACCGATGTCCAAACTGCATAGCCAGGCTCATATGCCTAAAAAACAAATTATAAGAATGGCTTTTAGACCTCATATTACTTTAATTAGGGGAAGCCAGCTTTCACCCTCTAAGAGACCTAGAACTGATTTTCCTTCTGATTTTCCTGATCAGGATTCTGAAATTTCTGGTTCTACTGATTACCAGGATTTCCCCTTATCTACTTATGACGATTCTGATGCAGAGGATTCCATCCCCTCTGCTTCCCCTCCAGAAGATTTTTCTTTTGGTGAAAACTTGCACACTGTTAGGGAGCATTTCCATTGGGAAAGCCAGGATTACTCTAACTCCAAAAAGAGGCTTAAGGAATTCTTACTCCTCCCTCAACACAGGCCTTTAGCTATCCCTCCTGCCCTGGACATTGTAGATGCCTTCTGGGAATCTAGCCTGGCCCCAGGCACTTTTCCTCCAGCTCCCAGGAAGCCTGACAGGTATTACAGAGTACTTGACTCTCACAATTTCCTCTTCAAGAATCCTACTATGGACCCAGAAACAATTTCCCAAGGACCTAAAGGCATTAAGGCTACTACTGCCAAAAACCCTACCCCCTCTGATAGAGATTCCAGGGTCTTGGACAAATGGAGTAAGAAGGTCTACACGTCTGCTACTTTGGCCATTAGGGCCTTAAGCTGCCAGTTTCGTATGTTAAAGTATTAGCAGCATATTATGGGACTACTTAAACAGAAAATTATTTTGATTCCTGACTGTGCTGAAAATGAAGAATTACAGGATTTAATTCATTCTGCTGAACAAGTTGGTAAACATGCTTTGCAATGTGGTTTTGACTCTTTAGAAGCATCTTGCAGGGCTGCGGTCACTGGGTCTGTACTTAGATTCATAAGTAGGTACTAGGCTATCAGCCCAAGGGCCTACGTAAGCCTAGCCAACAAGGTTCCCTGGCTTACGCCACCCAAGAAAGTTATTTTCCTGTGCCACTGTTGAGCAGAGACACAGAAGTGATCCCCGGGGTGTATTTCCTATTTCCCATCCACTCATCAAGATTTTTCTTGAAGAGTGCTAATGAAGAACTTTGCTTGACATAGATGGGTAGCCTGTTCCAGAGTATGGGAAGTCTCTGGGACAGGAATCTATCCTTCCAGCATGTCCTGTTTATTATGGTGACAAGGTTTACCTAGAGCGTGTAGCTCGTAGGGTTTGGGATTTCTTTATGTGTAGCATGCCCAACAGCTCTGGGTTTGACATAGCTTTATATGTTAGGCAGAGATCACCTCGGAGTAGGCGATATGCTACGGAGTAAAGCTGGAGTTTTTTGATGTGGTCAGTGTAGGGCATTTGTTTTAGGCCAGTAATCCTCTTCGTGAGGTACTTCTGTGGCCTTTCCAGCTGCTGCAGATGTCTTGTGAGGTACATTCCAAAAGGGGCGTTGTACTCTATAATGGGTCTAATGAGTGTCGAGTAGAGGCGAACAATGACCTCTTTTTTTCCTGGATGAGAACCTTTTTATGAGTTGTGCCACATATAAGGACTTCCTGACTACTGTGGCGATGTGACTA
Organism: Protopterus annectens; assembly: GCF_019279795.1. Taxonomy (NCBI): domain Eukaryota; kingdom Metazoa; phylum Chordata; order Ceratodontiformes; family Protopteridae; genus Protopterus; species Protopterus annectens. The sequence continues at coordinate 169,209,279 of NC_056731.1, read as the reverse complement.
TCAAAGGAGAGACTACGGTCCACCTGGGTCCCAAGGTCTCTTATCACACATTCGGTGTTAAGTAGATTGCTGCCTATGTGGTAGTTCATGGATACAGAGTTTTTACCAAAGGGGATGACACTGCACTTTTTGACATTGAGCCTGAGACCATGGCTCTAACACCAGGCATCTGTCTCAGCGAGGCCCTTCTGTAGGATGTCCACATCATTTGGGGACTTGACTATGGCTCCTAGTTTGCAGTCATCTGTTGATATATATACATATGTATCTATATATATATATCTCTATATATCTATATATCTATATATAAATATATATATATATATATATATATATATATATATATATATATATATATATATATATACACACACACACACACACACATATATATATATATATATATATATATATATATATATATATATATATATATATATATATATATATATATACATATACACATGTCCATATACGCACTTACTAGATAGAACATTAACTTTGTACTTATATCAAATCCTAAAAAAGGATGAATTCATAAACATATTAGGCTCTTAAGTTTTAATAGACACATAATGGAACATCGGTCATTTAGTCCTGACAAGCTATGGGCATTGAACATCAATTGCCACCATAGCTCCTGTCTTTCAAGTAGTAGACCCCCTCTGACACCCCCCACTACTTGTTCGATGACCCTAAATTTAAAATGGTGTCCTGGATTATCCTGCACATGTCTAGCCAGGACATTATTTTCTATGCTCCTATTTATGCTATAGATATGTTCATAGATCCTTTCCCTAATTTTACGGTCGGTCTTACCGACATAAAATCCTGGGCATAGTTGGCATTTCTTTAAATAAACCACACTCTTAGAATTACAGTTAAATCTCTTTGCAGTTGAATACCGTACATTCCCAACCATGTAGTCCCTGCCTATATCTATACATTTGCAATAGGGGCATGCTTCACATTTTACCATCCCAGCATTTCTGCTGTTAACTTTATGCTTACTTTCTAAAATATTTTTTTAATTGGGTCTTTTTTTTTGTAAACAATTCTAAGTACGGTTCCTACTTTGTTTCTACAGTCTGCATCTTCCTTAAAAATACACCTTTTTTTTGTCAAAATATTTCTTATGGTTTCAGCATGCAGCATTTAGGTAGCTATTAGGCTAACTTCATAGTTATTATCGCCTCTCCTATTGTCTTCTACAATATTTCCCTCTGAAGGTGTTAACATCTGGTTAGAACACCTAACCAGAACAAATAGGAGAAAAATGCCCTTCCATTCTTTTCATTTGTACTTCAGTTAATTCTTGCATGAGATAGTCCATTCCAATAGAAAGTCAGATCTCAATGTGGTCATTCTCGATGCCCTCACTAACTGGCCTTTAACTATGGATTTCTTCTGGTTTGTTTGTTTGTCTTTCGGCTTTTTCCCGGTAAGGGGTCGCCACATCAGAACTCCAGTCCGCTAATGATTGGCAGTAGATTTTTACGAAATGCCGAGGTGCCAGCTCGACGCCAAACCTTCAACGAAGGCACGCCCATTTACACACGCATGTCTTTCGAAAGTTACCCAACCGCGGGGAGGACATGCAGACTCCGCACAGAAGGCACTCCCAAGCCACACCGAGAATCGAATGGGAGAACCTCTTGCTGTGAGGTAACAACGCCGTACCACCGCGGCATTCAACTATGAATTTCTTATTTTTAGAAAGAAAACTTATTCAAACTCATTTCTGCACAATACCAGAAGAACTATGGATTTCTTCTGGTATTGTGCAGAAATGAGTTTGAATAAGTTTTCTTTCTAAAAAATTTTGAGGTGTAACATAAGTTAACCTTATCTTAGTTAGAGCTACATCTAAGTATGCAATACTCTCTTCATCAAAATTAAAAGTAAATTCTAGAAAGGATGTACTTCCAGTCATTTCATTAACTATTTCAGATGCTATCTCTATCCCACCATTAATGATCATAAAAATGTCATCCAAGAACCGCATGTAATAAATATTTTTTTCTTTAATTTTACTTACTCTCAACACGTAGTGGTTTTCCCAAAAGACCATGACCAAATTGTCAAAGCTGGCTCCGCATAGAGATCCCATGGCCACTCCTCTTTTTTTTGCCAGTAGTATGTATTTTCAAACATAAAGAAATGATTCTGCAAAATCATATACAATAATTCTTCCATTAATTTCAATTCATTCACTGGGGCTCCTTTTTCTAAAAGAAAATTGACCACCCATTCAATTCCTTGTTCCTGTGGAATAACTGTATAAAGGTCTTTAACAGCGACAGTTAGAAAATTATATCCACTGTTAAACTCCTGGATGTCTATATCTTTCAAGTAGGCCCAGAAATCCTTACATGTCTGATGTCCTTCTACTACATATTTTTTTCTCAGGATGCCGTCCACAACCTTACACAGGCATATGTAGCAGAATTTCTCCCATCAATAATATGACGCAATGAGGGATCATTTAGATTTTTATGGACTTTTGGGGTACTAAAAATAACTGATGTAATAAGCGTCATTATAATCAGGTAATTATAAATGCCAAGGTCAACTTGCCTACATATAACAGATCATAAATATATTCTTTAATTTTTCGGTAAGCTCCACTGACCTCATTAAGTGAAACCATTTCATAGTTATCCTAACTAAGCAACTTGCTCATTCTAGTGTTGTAATCATCTTTCGTCATAAAAACAAGACCCCCACCCTTGTCAGGTTGCATTACCCTTATGTTTGCCAACTTTAAAGCATTCAGTTCTTCTTTTTCTCTGTTAGTTATATTAATAAATGACCTTCCATTATTTTAACCCCTTTTAATTTATTCCTTGGATCAATTTCATAAACTCTTTCAAATATTGCCAAAACAGGGTGTAGGGGTGGGTTAAATGTACAAGGGATGATAAACTCTTTCTCATGCAATTCACTACCACTAAACACTAGTTGCAAATTACGTTTATGAATAAACAGCTTAAAGTCCATTAACGTTGTTGCAATATTTGCTTTTCGTGATGGTACAAATGTAAGCTGCCTCGCTAAAACATCAATAAGGCCCTGCTCAATTAAAAATGTAGTAAAATTATAAATGCTAAAGTCACCTTGTGAATTTTTCAGGATGTTAGGGTATTCTAAAGGTATTTCAGTAAATGCTGGAAGACGGGGAAATTCATCCTCTCACAGTGTTGCCCATATTCAATTTTGAAAGGAACAGCTATCTCTGTTTGTTGTTCCGGTTGTTCCTGTGATGTTTCCCTTTCCTCTGGTATCCTCCTTGATTTATTTGCTCATTGGCTGGTGTGGAAATATGAAAATTTTGTTCTGTAGTTGCCCTGTTTGTATTCCGTTCTTGCAGATGTTCACTCCTCCTTAGCTGGTTTTCCCCCTTCCTGGTGAAATAGTTCGACATCACTGGTAGGCATGGTAGTTTCAGCATGTCCGTTAAAATTTGTGTTTTGTTGTAATTGGTCCATCGTGTCGTTGTCCCACCTACCCACTACTGGTGGTTGTGGAAAAGCAAAACCATTAATGTAGTCATGGTGATCCCTTTCTAGTTTTTTATTTTTGTGGCTTTATATTTCACAACCAATGAATCAATACTCTCAAGTACTCTACTATATTCAAACTTATACCTGACAAAATCCGTATTAGTCTGAATTTTATTCTCAAGCATTAACAGTTCATTAAGAATTTCATCATTCCCCTTCTTGTAGTCTGAAACCATCATCTTAATAAGGTTAAGACACTGTTGATCACAGAAGGACACAAGTTCCAAATGGAATTGGGAATTAACATGAAAAATCTGGGCAAAGGTCCATGAAAAACAGGTACAACTGGCCAAAAATCTGGATGCTGATTAACATAAGATTTGCATACATAATTATGTAACCCTACCCACTCTGGTGGAACTGTGGGATAATAAAATTCAAACACAAAATATAACCAGAGCAATAGCATTTTATTTATATTAACATTTGAACTTGTATAAAACTAAAAAGCAATTTTCTTTTATAAAAATAAAATTAACTGCTACATTAACATCAAACTATAACAAATACTGTTTTATCTATATTAACATTTGAACTTGCATAAAACTTTGAACTTGTATAAAACTAAAGTACATTTTACACAACTATGTTCCCAATCAGTCATTGCGATTCAGTGACCAAAAACTCTTCTCTGTATATAAACCTAACAAATCTCCTGGGCATTGTCTGCACTCGTACAAGGTTGCTAAGGCCTGGAACTCTTTATCTGTCTGTATCCATCAGGTTTATACCCTCCCTGCCATCTTTCAAAATTGCTCTGAAAGACTTCCTAGCCAAAATCTGACTTTATTCTTGATCAAAACCAGGAAAAAAATATATCCCTAATTGTAAATAAGTACCTTTCCATTCCTTATACCTCCTTACTCTCACTTCTTCACTTATTTCCTTACTGCTATCAAAATCTCTTCCCTTTAATTTCTCTACAAACTCTGTAAAATGTTTCTAAATATTAAATGATTTTCATGTAACTTGTATCAATTCTTAACCAGTGTTTTTAAATTGCATCTAATTTGGTATAATTATTTAAACTGCAGATATTTTTGTTTTATTTTTGAAGATTGTGAAATTATTGTTCTTAAAATCTTTTGTAATAATTTGTAGCTTTTCTCCCTGGGTCTCCACTGAAAATGGGCTTCGACCCAAGCAGACATTCCTGGTGTACACACAGACACACACACATACACACACCTCAACCTTTTAGAACAATAAATGTGGACAAAGCCATAAATAATAGGTGAACAAAGACCCCAAAATATGGACAATTTTTAAATAGTGCTCTAACAAACTTAGAACATTGATAGAGTAACAAATTGTGCATTACCATGAATTTTCTGAATGCTGTGAAGTGTGAAACTCAGTTTTCATTATTTTGTTTACTTCAGTCTTTAATGATTTGCCAGAAAACCACAACTTTATGAAAAACAGACCAAAATATGAGGTAAAAATCTGGGCATTCTGCAAACATCTCTGCAGTTGAGTGGTATGCTTCTTACCTTGAGTTTGAGGAGAAAGTACATTTCTTCATCTTTGGTCCGACTTTTGTTAAGTCAAGTATTTGATTTTTCCCCTTTCTACAAAAATATGGCAAGAGGCTCCATTTTTGAAACATGGTGCACTGACCATTCTGATTTGAGCCATCTATGTTTCAGTACAAGCAACAGCACATGTGACTGAGTATACAAATCCCCATTGTAATAATATCAATGCCTGCTATAAAATGCACATTTTTTCCTGTGACATTGTACAGAAACAGCACTCAGTGGTGTCTTCCATTACTTCTGAATGATTTTATTGATATTATGCAGTTTAGTTTTTTGTTAGAAGCCGTCCAAAAAATTTCCTCTTTTGGCTTCAGTTTAAATGTTAACTAACCAAGGCATGCTTGGCTTAAGGAGCAGAATTTGCCAGATCATGTTAAAGCTAAATTACCGGATGCTCCCTTAAACCAAGACCATCTGTTTGGCAACAAAGCAGAAGACATCCTTAAAAAGATGGAGGAAAAAGCTAAATCTATGCAAACTGTTAAAGATTTCCTGCAAGTACAGCCTCCCAGATTTAGCAGGCATTGGCCTTCTAAGAATTGGTCCTCTCCTGTCTCTTCCAGGCCTTCTCAGTCCAAACCTAGGAACAGCAGACCACCTAGGCTACAGTCTGAAGGTACTCACAGGCCTAAGCAGTGGGGGGGCTCCCACTTCCAAAGCTGGAAGTAGTAAGACACCCCCCCTATGGAAAAATGTCACAATGATTTAACCTTAAACCTTCCAAGCCCTGCTCAACTGCCTGCTCCCTTAGGGGGAAAGATCGCCCTGCATGCAAAAAACTAGGAACTCATTACCCAGGGCAAATGGGTTTTAAATATAGTTTTCTAAGGATACAGATTCCACTTCCACACCTTACCAACCCCAAACGGTTGGCCAGACATACCACCAAATCATTGGGCAGAGGCTCAACAGCAGGTTCTCTCTCTTCTAAGTATCAGGGCTATTCAACCTGTCCCAGCAGAAAAAAGGGGACAAAGGTTTTACTCCAGACTTTTCCTGGTACCCAGAAAAGACAGCTCCTGGCGTCCTATCCTGGACCTCTCTCTTCTAAACACCTTTTTGGTAATCCCAAAATTCAGAATGCTAACACTTCAACAGCTGCTTCCTATGCTAGTCATAGATGCCTGGTTGGCAACCTTAGACTTAATGGAAGTTTACCTGCACATTCCAATAAGGGAATCTTGCAGGAAATAGCTACACTTCAGGGCAGGCTCCACGCACTATCAGTTCTCTGCACTTCCCTTTGGCTTATCTACTGCACCCAGGGTATTCACAAACTGTCTAGCTCCAGTCATTGCATTTTGCAGGCAAAGAAATATTCAGATATACCCATACCTTTTTGATTGTCTAATTCAGGAAGAAAGCCAGGACATGTCACTAAAACATCTGACATTTGTAAAGAAACTTCTAACCTCACTGGGGTACAGCATAAACGAAAAAAAATCTCATCTAGTTCCCTGCCAACAAATTGTATTCCTGGGAGGAAGCTTGAACACAACTTCCCAGATGGCTTACCTTACGCCAGAGAAACAAGTTTATTTGACAGCCTACTTCAAACTACTGGCCACAAAGATGCAACTATCTGCAAGGAAAATCCTGCAAGCCCTGGGGTTCATGGCCTCTTGCATTCTACCAATTCCATATGCAAGACTGCATATGAGGAAACTACAGTGGTATCTAAAAAGCCTATGGTGTCAACATTCTCAGGACCTGGAATCAATGATTCTGGTCATTCCTTGCATAAAGACAGAGTTCCTTTGTTGGGCAGAGGCCTGCTACCACAACAAGGGGCTCCCATTCACTCTATCCCTGCCGCCCAAACCCTAACAACAGATGCACCAGACTATGCATGGGGGGCTCACTTGGCAGGGCAGTGCATTCAGGGCAAATGGAACCCGAGTCAGATGCACCTGCATATCAGTAAAAAAATAAATGTTTGCTGTACAGAATTCCCTGACAGCCTTCAAGGACCACATTCTTCCAGGACAATTCTTGGTAAAGACAGACAACACCACTGTTATGTGGTACATAAACAAGCATGGGGGAACCCACTCGTACCCCCTCTGCAGACTAGCCATGGCTCTGTGGAACACAGCCTTGAGCTACCAAATGTACCTACAAGCTCAGTTCCTGCCAGGCAAGCTAAATTCACTGGCAGATGACCTAAGCAGAAATCTCATGGACCCATACGAGTGGAAACTGGAACCAAAGATATTCAACCTTTTGAGAGACAAATGGGGGAATTCAGAGATAGACCTGTTTGCCTCCCCTCAGAACTACCAATTGGACAAATTCTGCACAAGGACTTCCCACAGTCAAGCTTGGAAAGTGGATGCCGTGTCCTTCACTTGGGAAAGCCTCTCAGTTTATGCCTTTCTCCCTATGCCTCTCCTCTCGAAAGTTCTGCTAAAGATCAAACAGGACAAACCAAGGACAGTACTGATTGCAATAGACTGACCACGCCAACACTGGTACCCCCCTCTTGCACAGTATGTCACTGATGGAACCATGGCACCTGCCTCGGACCCCTTCCCTGCTGTCCCAGCAGGAGGGCCAGATTCTACACCCTCAACTTCAAACCCTGAACCTTGCAGCCTGGCTCATTCCTTGAGCTCTCCAATAACATCCCTCAGTAAGCAGGTGCTAGATTTCATTCTGGAGGCAAGGAGTCCTAGTACTAGAAAATCCTTTGCTGAAAAGTGGAAAAGATACTGCTCCTGGAGCCAGACTCAGGGGGATAGGCACAACTGTGCCCAGCTTACCGCATATTCTTCAGTACTTAACAGAGATGCTCCACAAGGGCCTTTCCCTTCTCATCAATTAAAATTCACGCCTCTGCCATTTCAGCTTATTATAATACTAAACCAACACTCTTCTCTCACCCCCTGCTAAAGCAATTCCTCAGATGGGCCAAAAATTTAAGACCACCCAGGCGAGCCCCTACTCTAGCCTGGGACCTTAACTTTGTATTGGAAAAGCTCACTCTACCTCTCTTTGAGCCAGCTGCAACTGCAGAGTTGAAATTCCTTTCTTGGAAAACAGCCTTCCTTCTAGCCATCACTTCAGCAAGAAGAGTGTCTGAATTACAGGCCCTCATGGCAGTGGAGAGCCATTCATCATCTTCCATGCAGACAGGGTGTCCCTTAGGGCCAATCCTTCCTTTATGCCCAAGGTGCTCTCTAGTGTGGCCCTTAATCAGTCCAATTTTTTTTAAAAAAAAAAAATTTGCCCCTAAAAAAAATTTTTTTTCCCTTCCTGGTGAAATAGTTGGACATCACTGGTAGGCATGGTAGTTTCAGCATGTCCGTTAAAATTTGTGTTTTGTTGTAATTGGTCCATCGTGTCGTTGTCCCACCTACCCACTACTGGTGGTTGTGGAAAAGCAAAACCATTAATGTAGTCATGGTGATCCCTTTCTAGTTTTTTATTTTTGTGGCTTTATATTTCACAACCAATGAATCAATACTCTCAAGTACTCTACTATATTCAAACTTATACCTGACAAAATCCATTATTAGTCTGAATTTTATTCTCAAGCATTAACAGTTCATTAAGAATTTCATCATTCCCCTTCTTGTAGTCTGAAACCATCATCTTAATAAGGTTAAGACACTGTTGATCACAGAAAGACACAAGTTCCAAATGGAATTGGGAATTAACATGAAAAATCTGGACAAAGGTCCATGAAAAACAGGTACAACTTTCCAAAAATCTGGATGCTGATTAACATAAGATTTGCATACATAATTATGTAACCCTACCCACTCCGGTGGAACTGTGGGATAATAAAATTCATACACAAAATATAACCAGAGCAATAGCATTTTATTTATATTAACATTTGAGCTTGTATAAAACTAAAAAGCAATTTTCTTTTATAAAAATAAAATTAACTGCTACATTAACATCAAACTATAACAAATACTGTTTTATCTATATTAACATTTGAACTTGCATAAAACTTTGAACTTGTATAAAACTAAAGCACATTCTACACAACTATGTTCCCAATCAGTCATTGCGATTCAGTGACCAAAAACTCTTCTCTGTATATAAACCTAACAAATCTCCTGGGCATTGTCTGCACTCGTACAAGGTTGCTAAGGCCTGGAACTCTTTATCTGTCTGTATCCATCAGGTTTATACCCTCCCTGCCATCTTTCAAAATTGCTCTGAAAGACTTCCTAGCCAAAATCTGACTTTATTCTTGATCAAAACCAGGAAAAAAAATATATCCCTTATTGTAAATAAGTACCTTTCCATTCCTTATACCTCCTTACTCTCACTTCTTCACTTATTTCCTTACTGCTATCAAAATCTCTTCCCTGACTTTTTCTCAAAACATAACTTATTGCAATTCCTGTTTGTATTAGACTAACTTACCTTTAATTTCTCTACAAACTCTGTAAAATGTTTCTAAATATTAAATGATTTTCATGTAACTTGTATCAATTCTTAACCAGTGTTTTTAAATTGCATCTAATTTGGTATAATTATTTAAACTGCAGATATTTTTGTTTTATTTTTGAAGATTGTGAAATTATTGTTCTTAAAATCTTTTGTAATAATTTGCAGCTTTTCTCCCTGGGTCTCCACTGAAAATGGGCTTCGACCCAAGCAGACATTCCTGGTGTACACACAGACAGACAGACACACACACACACACACACACACACACACACACACACACACACACACACACACACACCTCAACCTTTTAGAACAATAAATGTGGACAAAGCCATAAATAATAGGTGAACAAAGACCCCAAAATATGGACAATTTTTAAATAGTGCTCTAACAAACTTAGAACATTGATAGAGTAACAAATTTTGCATTACCATGAATTTTCTGAATGCTGTGAATTGTGAAACTCGGTTTTCATTATTTTTTTTACTTCAGTCTTTAATGATTTGCCAGAAAACCACAACTTTATGAAAAACAGACCAAAATATGAGGTAAAAATCTGGGCATTCTGCAAACATCTCTGCAGTTGAGAGGTATGCTTCTTACCTTGAGTTTGAGGAGAAAGTACATTTCTTCATCTTTGGTCCGACTTTTGTTAAGTCAAGTATTTGATTTTTCCCCTTTCTACAAAAATATGGCAAGAGGCTCCATTTTTGAAACATGGTGCACTGACCATTCTGATTTGAGCCATCTATGTTTCAGTACAAGCAACAGCACATGTGACTGAGTATACAAATCCCCATTGTAATAATATCAATGCCTGCTATAAAATGCACATTTTTTCCTGTGACATTGTACAGAAACAGCACTCAGTGGTGTCTTCCATTATTTCTGAATGATTTTATTGATATTATGCAGTTTAGTTTTTTGTTAGAAGCCGTCAAAAAAATTTCCTCTTTTGGCTTCAGTTCAAATGTTAACTAACCAAGGCATGCTTGGCTTAAGGAGCAGAATTTGCCAGGTCATGTTAAAGCTAAATTACCGGATGCTCCCTTAAACCAAGACAGTCTGTTTGGCAACAAAGCAGAAGACCTCCTTAAAAAGATGGAGGAAAAAACTAAATCTATGCAAACTGTTAAAGATTTCCTGCAAGTACAGCCTCCCAGATTTAGCAGGTATTGGCCTTCTAAGAATTGGTCCTCTCCTGTCTCTTCCAGGCCTTCTCAGTCCAAACCCAGGAACAGCAGACCACCTAGGCTACAGTCTGAAGGTACTCACAGGCCTAAGCAGTGGGGGGCTCCCACTTCCAAAGCTTGAAGTAGTAAGACACCCCCCTATGGAAAAATGTCACAATGATTTAACCTTAAACCTTCCAAGCCCTGCTCAACTGCCTGCTCCCTTAGGGGGAAAGATCGCCCTGCATGCAAAAAACTAGGAACTCATTACCCAGGGCAAATGGGTTTTAAATATAGTTTTCTAAGGATACAGATTCCACTTCCACACCTTACCAACCCCAAACGGTTGGCCAGACATACCCCCAAATCATTGGGCAGAGGCTCAACAGCAGGTTCTCTCTCTTCTAAGTATCATGGCTATTCAGCCTGTCCCAGCAGAAAAAAGGGGACAAAGGTTTTACTCCAGACTTTTCCTGGTACCCAGAAAAGACGGCTCCTGGTGTCCTATCCTGGACCTCTCTCTTCTAAACACCTTTTTGGTAATCCCAAAATTCAGAATGCTAACACTTCAACAGCTGCTTCCTATGCTAGTCATAGATGCCTGGTTGGCAACCTTAGACTTAATGGAAGATTACCTGCACATTCCAATAAGGGAATCTTGCAGGAAATAGCTACACTTCAGGGTAGGCTCCATGCACTATCAGTTCTCTGCACTTCCCTTTGGCTTATCTACTGCACCCAGGGTATTCACAAACTGTCTAGCTCCAGTCATTGCATTTTGCAGGCAAAGAAATATTCAGATATACCCATACCTGGGTGATTGTCTAATTCAGGAAGAAAGCCAGGAAGAAAGCCAGGACATGTCACTAAAACATCTGACATTTGTAAAGAAACTTCTAACCTCACTGGGGTACAGCATAAATGAAAAAAAATCTCATCTAGTTCCCTGCCAACAAATTGTATTCCTGGGAGGAAGCTTGAACACAACTTCCCAGATAGCTTACCTCACGCCAGAGAAACAAGTTTATTTGACAGCCTACTTCAAACTACTGGCCACAAAGACCCAACTATCTGCAAGGAAAATCCTGCAAGCCCTGGGGTTCATGGCCTCTTGCATTCTACCAATTCCATATGCAAGACTGCATATGAGGAAACTACAGTGGTATCTAAAAAGCCTATGGTGTCAACATTCTCAGGACCTGGAATCAATGATTCCGGTCATTCCTTGCATAAAGACAGAGTTCCTTTGGTGGGCAGAGGCCTGCTACCACAACAAGGGGCTCCCATTCACTCTACCACTGCCGCCCAAACCCTAACAACAGATGCACCAGACTATGCATGGGGGGCTCACTTGGCAGGGCAGTGCATTCAGGGCAAATGGAACCCGAGTCAGATGCACCTGCATATCAGTAAAAAAAGAAATGTTTGCTGTACAGAATTCCCTGACAGCCTTCAAGGACCACATTCTTCCAGGACAATTCTTGGTAAAGACAGACAACACCACTGTTATGGGAACCCACTCGTACCCCCTCTGCAGACTAGCCATGGCTCTGTGGAACACAGCCTTGAGCTACCAAATGTACCTACAAGCTCAGTTCCTGCCAGGCAAGCTAAATTCACTGGCAGATGACCTAAGCAGAAATCTCATGGACCCATACGAGTGGAAACTGGAACCAAAGATATTCAACCTTTTGAGAGACAAATGGGGGAATTCAGAGATGGACCTGTTTGCCTCCCCTCAGAACTACCAATTGGACAAATTCTGCACAAGGACTTCCCACAGTCAAGCTTGGAAAGTAGATGCTGTGTCCTTCACTTGGGAAAGCCTCTCAGTTTATGCCTTTCTCCCTATGCCTCTCCTCTCGAAAGTTCTGCTAAAGATCAAACAGGACAAACCAAGGACAGTACTGATTGCAATAGACTGGCCACGCCAACACTGGTACCCCCCTCTTGCACAGTATGTCACTGATGGGAACCATGGCACCTGCCTCAGACCCCTTCCCTGCTGTCCCAGCAGGAGGGCCAGATTCTACACCCTCAACTTCAAACCCTGAACCTTGCAGCCTGGCTCATTCCTTGAGCTCTCCAATAACATCCCTCAGTAAGCAGGTGCTAGATTTCATTCTGGAGGCAAGGAGTCCTAGTGCTAGAAAATCCTTTGCTGAAAAGTGGAAAAGATACTGCTCCTGAAGCCAGACTCAGGGGGATAGGCACAACTGTGCCCAGCTTACCGCATATTCTTCAGTACTTAACAGAGATACTTCACAAGGGCCTTTCCTTCTCATCAATTAAAATTCACGCCTCTGCCATTTCAGCTTATTATAATACTAAACCAACACTCTTCTCTCACCCCCTGCTAAAGCAATTCCTCAGATGGGCCAAAAATTTAAGACCACCCAGGAGAGCCCCTACTCTAGCCTGGGACCTTAACTTTGAATTGGAAAAGCTCACTCTACCTCCTTTTGAGCCAGCTGCAACTGCAGAGTTGAAATTCCTTTCTTGGAAAACAGCCTTCCTTCTAGCCATCACTTCAGCAAGAAGAGTGTCTGAATTACAGGACCTCATGGCAGTGGAGAGCCATTCATCATCTTCCATGCAGACAGGGTGTCCCTTAGGGCCAATCCTTCCTTTATGCCCAAGGTGCTCTCTAGTGTGGCCCTTAATCAGTCCATTCATGTGCTTACTTTTTTTCCCAAATCCACAAAACAAAGGAGAACGAATACTGCACTCTTTGGACGTGCACAGGCAACTTAGATTTTATTTGGACAGGACTAAGCCTCTCAGAAAATCTGAACAGCTGCTAGTTGGCTTTGCTGCAGGGGCAGAGGGGAAGGCCATTTCAAAGCAAACCATTTCTAAGTGGATAGCCCATTGCATTAATTTCTGCTATAAGCACCATGGAAAACCTACCCCACAAGGGATAAGATCACATTCCACCAGGGCTGCATCTACCTCTACAGCCTTTCTCAGAGGTGTCCCTACCAGGGACATCCTAGAAGCTGCTACCTGGAGCTTTGTACATGCCTTCACCAAGCATTACCACATGCCTATTTTTTTCTAAATCCAGAACTGGTTCTGCCACTGCAGTTTTGCAGGGCTTAATAGCTGGTCCTAATGCTCTCTAACTTCCTCCTCCCTTCCTTAGCTTTGGGAATCTATCCAAATGTAATGACTGCAACAATGAAACACGAAGAACATAGTACAGTTATGTACACTTACCATAAATGTAGATGTTCGAGTGTATTCACTGTTGCAGTCCTGCTTACCCTCCCACCAGCCCTGGACTTCTCTTGGCTTTACTTTTCTTCTTGTTTAGTGTATTTCAGCTTTCTGGTGTATTTGCTTTTTGTTGGAGGTTTAACCTAGCATATAATTGATTTCCATTATGGGGGCACCTGACAGCTGGGGCAAGAAAAACTGATGTAATGGCGTCTGCTGCATGTTTTATACCCTTGACGACCTGACGTCATGGAAGAAGAGACAATATCCAACGCAGGAATCCAAGGCTTTGATATTCAGGCCGGCTGAGGGCTGCCTGCAGGCAGATAACCCAAATGTAATGACTGCAACAGTGAATACACTTGAACATCTACATTTATGGTTAGTGCACACAACTGTACTTTTTACTTTTTAGTCTTGAGTCGAGAATAATGCTTCAGGATGTGCAAAGTGCCTGTTTATTCCGTAAACAGTGCTGGGAGACTTCCTACTTAAATTTTCAAGTCAGTTTCCAAGAATAAAGAAAATCTTCAGTTTTTATACCTTTTCTTATGAAGTTCATGCATGCCAAACTATGAAATTACATGTTTTTTAAGAAATCATATATTTTTTAAATATTTTATTTATTTATTTTATTTATTTGCAGTTGGTTTACCAGGATAGTCCATTGGGCCAAAATAACCCGTTTTCAATGGAGTCATGGGGAGAAAAGCTCCAAAAACAATTAGCAAGGTTACAATAAGGTATTTAGTTTCAATTATACAATTACTACGGACTTGGAAATACAGTAGACTAGTGTACAAATATATACAAATATTACAATCTTGTATAGCTGCCAATATTTGATGTCCTTGTGAGTGTCACTTAGAGCTTCACATGAATACTTGACAAATTTGCCTTTTTGAAACATAGACCACCTGTGCTTAAGATTTATTGGCCTGCAGCTTTGTAACATTTGGTATCAGTACACAGTATCTCACAGACATCTTGGTAAAGTCTCATACCCCAGCCTGAGAAGGCCAGAGTAATGTTAATTAGGTTCTCATGGATACCTGACACAGTTCACTAATTTTCAGACATAATCAGCATAACATCTCTTAACTCATTCAGCACTTACTTTACCTTCAACTATCTGTAAGTACAGAGGGAATACAATTGTAAGACGCTTGAAATATAAAGCTACTACTAATGTGAAACTATTATCTTCCGTAATCATGCATCTGTTTTTCAGGTTTTGTTTGACATAAACATATTATAAACATTTTGACTCGTTTTGTGAAGAACCTACAAGTTAATATGCATTTTGTGAAGAATAAACATGAGACTTAATTACTTTCCATAACAGACCATCCTCTGATACTGTCATCCACAATTATATTTTGATTCTTCTTAATTTGATAAAATATGCTTCACAATCATAATTTTCAATATCTTCGAAAATTTGTTTATCATTACATGATTTTGTAAGTGGCATTGCATGTGCAGGTGAGATTAAGCGTTTTGTAGTCACAGCCTTTAGAACAGAAAATACTAAAACTAAAAGAATAATTCCACTTATTGTAATGATATCTTGTAATGTACTAGTTCCCAGGTTACCAAATGCAGTGCCCAACCATCCAAGAAAGTGTCCACTGTTTAGCTGTACTGTCCAGCTCCTTGGCGTTTTGCTTCATGAAGCCTGTTAACTTTTCTTGTTTATCATGATAGTCACTAATGTAGGAATAACACTGGCTTCCTATTAGGGCACATGACCCCCCCCCCCGGCAGTTAGCATTATTCCTACTTTATCTTCAGTCACTCCCCCGTCATTTCAATTACAACCTGTCTCTACTTCTACCATATGCTCCCTCCTCCAAAAAATAAAACCTACCACCCCCTCAGCTGACCAACTCCCAGCAGAATATCTTCAAAAAGGTGCTAAAGCCATTGCCTACCCCATATCCGTCTTGATCAATAGAACAATTAGCGAAGGCAATATTCCATCCATCTGGAAAATCTCTCATATTATTCCATTACACAAAGGTGGCAATTCCTATGACTTCTCCAACTACCGTCCTATAGCTTTGCTCTCTCCCTTGGCAAAAATCATGGAAAAGTGTATTCATAAGCAACTTCTTAATCACCTTCTCCAAAATGACTTAATGGCCAACAGTCAACATGGCTTTAGACCATATCACAGTACCACCACTACCCTGCTATCATTCACAGACTGTATAAACAAAAACCGCAACAATAGTATTCTTTCCTCAGCAGTATTCCTTGACTTATCCAAAGCTTTTGACATGGTAAATCACCAACTACTTTTACATGTAATGAAGTCTCTATCACTTATTCCCTCAGCCATTAACTGGTTCAAATCTTATCTTGAAAACAGACAGCAGGCAGTACTCTGTGGCACAATAACCTTTTTAATCTCCTTCCTGTCTCCCTGGGTGTCCCTCAGTGCTCCATATTAGGACCACTGTTATTTTCAATTTACATTAATGACCTTCAGTTAGCAATTCCACACACAACATGCATTCGATATGCAGATGACTCTACTATCATCTGCTCAGCTACTTCTATAACTGAATTACAAACCCTTAACCAGAAAACACTTAATACTGTCGAACAATGGTTCACACCGTTGCCTCCTCCTAAACCCAAAAAAACTAAAATGCTACTCTTCTCTCCAACCCGTAAGTCCACACCCTCACATTTCACACTCGCATCTAACAATGGTACTTGTATCAGTACTGACCCAACTACTAAACTCCTAGGAATAACAATTGACAATAACCTTAACTTTGACTTGCATATTAACAACACTATAAAAACAGTCAACAAGAAACTTGGATCCCTCTATAGAATCAAATCCTTTCTCATACCTGAAGCCAGGGCTGCTATTGTTAGAACTTACCTAATCTCTACTTTACTATATGCCTCACCCATATATACAAATCTTTCTAAGAACAACCTTAACAAACTAGCAAAATCCTATAACAATGTAGCCAGATTTGCCACTGCCTCCCCCTTTAGAACTCATCACTGCCTTAATCTAAAGCAAGGTAGATGGCTAGAGTTTCTACACCATCTGCACTTTCTCCAGTTTACGATAACCCATAAGATCCTCTATCAACCCTAAAACACTCCAATACTCTCAAGCCTCTTCACCCCCTACAGTAATCCTAAAAACTTACGCTCATCCAACAAACTTCTTATTAACATTTGCAGATCCAACAATTCAACAGGCGACACCCTGTTTTCTAACACAGTTGGAAGGCTATGGAACTTACTACCTACTTTTCTTACTTCTGTGTCTTCTCCTACAGTATTTAAAAAGAAGCTCAAATTGCATCTCAATACACACTGGCTATTCTCCTGTACTAATCCAGATTAACTCTCCTATGTCTCACTAATAATTTTTTTTCCCTTTCATCTTTATGTATGTATACTACATCTAATCTGGAAGCTTTACCCTATCTCCTTCCAGTCCTTGCCAAACACAGTATAATGTTAAACTTTATATTGTTTATCAGAATGTTTATTTCAAATTTATATTCTCAAACACCACGCCACACACCAACACTTGTAAAAAATAAAAAGAAATCCGTCGTTGTACCATAAAGAGCTTTCCTCCGGGTTGTCACCAGGCAACCAGCAATATGCAATATAATGTCCAAGCACCGAATAATCCACAAAAGGTATTTATTGCGACAAAATACACAGAAATCCACAGACAGACATGAAAAATGAACTGGTGATTGAGCGCGCTTTCGTCTTCACATAGTAACCTTCATCAGAATCACAAACTCAATAAGAATTGAACGCCTTAAATATACAAGCATTACAACCCATCATTGATTGAATTAAAATAAATTCATTAATTAGTTGATTAATTATTGCTCCAAACCAACTAAATGCTTAAAGCCTTATGTATAATTATTACACATACAAGTCTTTTCTTGTTTCATAAAGTAACTTATCACATAAAAGTAACTTGTCATATAGTAATTAATTATTAACATGTGGAGACAAATATATGCAACATTTTTACACGTGATAATTTTAATATTTATAAGATGTTACAGTGGAATTTTTTAACCTTTTTACTAAGGGGTTTTCATTTATACCTGTACATAAACCTAGGATTGAGAATTATTTGCTAGGAAGCTAAATTTAAAAACTATATTTCACAACAAAGAAGTAAACACAAGGGAAGGGCTTAGAAGAAGAAGTACGTTTAATCCACCCCTACAAAACGACATTTTCAATTTTGAGGCTTGTACCTTGAATATGGTTAGGGAAGGTTACTTATCACATGAAGTAGAAAAGGAATATGTTGGATGAAGAAATTAAAGTGTTGAAAATACAGGGCAATGAGAGAATTAGGATTATGAAGCTAGTTCTGATGGACCATTGGGACTACACCAAGAGGATGGTCGAAATTTTGAATCAGGGCAATAGATACCAACTTGCATCTAGGAACGAGATGAATATTTGGTATAACAAAATTGACATTTATTTGGAAGATAATTTGATTCAAGGATCTATTGACCTTGACTTATATAATTTTTTGAAGGTTCCCAAACCAGTAATCCCGGAGGTTTTTGGGATACCAAAGATACATAAGGATGCACAAAATCCCCCACTTAGGCCCATAGTGACATCCCAATGTTCAAAGACGCAGACTTTAGCAATATTTGTGGACAACAAACTGAAACCTTTATACCATTATTACCCACATATACTAATAGATTCATGGGATTTTTTGGAAAAATTCAATAACATTCCTTATGATGATAGTTATGGTTTCATTACCATTGATGTTAAAGACCTTTTCTCAGTAATACCCCATAATACTGGTCTTGAATGGTTTGAGGAAATGTTAACAGAGTTTAAGTTCTTAAGCAATACTGACTTTAGATTAGTATTAGAATATACAGAAGTAGTCTTGAAAAACAATTTCATTTACTTCCAGGGAGACATTTACCATCAGATTGGGGGGGTGGCTATGGGTAATATATGCAAACATTATTATGCTCTACTGGGAGCTTGAATTTGTATTTAAATCCCAATTTTGGAGGTACATCAAACAATATTTTCGATTTTTGGATGACATATTTATTGTTTGGGACGGTAATACAGCATTGATTAAGGAATTCATACAATATATACATAAGACTACTAATTTTTTAGAGTTTACATATCAACATAATACAGATTACGTCAATTATCTTGATATTACCATAACTAAGAACAGAGAAGGCAAGCAATATAAATCTAAGGTTTATAGGAAAAGTTGTTTTCCAATTCTTACATTTCCAAAGTGACCATCCCTATACTTGAGAAGAATATTATTAAGGGCAAATGGTCAGAGCTTCTAGGATGACTAGTGACAACATAGAATGTAAATATGAAATGGACAAAATACAGGGTTTGTTTAAGGAAAGGGTGTATCCTATTGAATTAATTAAGAATGTTAAAAGGGAGGTAATGAAAAAACGGAATACACATTATCCACCCTTGTTAAAAGGTAATTTGGACGTGGTCAATACCAGGAAAACTAAATATACAGGTATTGATAGAAATTCGATTGATATTTACATATCACAAGGGATGTGAGTGGATACAAAGCGGCATACATGATGTTTGGAAAATTTTTTCAAGGATGTCCAACAATTCATCAATTTTCCAGCAACCCTTAAAATTCTCCTACAGGAAAAATCTTAATTTTAAGAACTTATTTGAGAAGAAAGATTTATCAAAAGACAAGGGGGTGATAAACAAGTGTGGAACACATAGATGTGGCAGGTGTGGGCAATGCTCCTTTATTTCTGGTAATAAGGAAATATTTGTGAAAGGTATTGGGAGAAAACTTAGGAGCAAGGGCAAAGGGGTGTTGTCTACCTTGCTTATTGTCTGACCTGTGGAGGATACTATGTGGGCAAGATGGAACGTCAGCTTAGAAAACGTATTTATGAGCATATGAGGGATATTAGTAGAAGAAATGATAATAATGCCCTATTTAGACATATTAATATATGTGAAAAAGCTAATTTCAAATTCTGGGTATTGGAGGAGGTAAAAAAGAGTGACAGGGGTGGAGATTGGGAATCTCTATTAGAATATAGAGAATTAATTTGGCAGCTTAAATTAGATGCTTGTGGTCCCAAGGGGATGAATGACCATCTATCTATCAAACCAGCCCTGAAACTCTAAAACTTTTAACGCAATTGTTTTAACTATTTAATGTTTTAACTATTTAATATTTAATATTTAATATTAAATATCACAACTATATATTATATGCTATTATATATTTAATTTATATTTAATGTATTTTATGCATTCAATGTATTCAAGTGCACCATGGTTCTTTTCATTTCACTTTTCATTTTTCATTTTTCATGTTTCATTTTTCTATGTAGTTATTTTCTATATAGTTATTTATTTATGTAGTCATATGAAATTAACATTTAGTGTTTTATGTACACATATTTAACACTCCAATATTTTAATACTCACATTCAACATTCAATATTCAACATTTTAAATTCATCAATTGAGTATTTATACATGTGGGCACATGTATATATATATATATATATATATATATATTTTTATATAACTTACAGATGTACTTGTTTTAAAAGGTTATACTAATGAATAATTAATTACTATATGACAAGTTACTTTTATGTGATAAGTTACTTTATGAAACAAGAAAAGACTTGTATGTGTAATAATTATACATAAGGCTTTAAGCATTTAGTTGGTTTGGAGCAATAATTAATCAACTAATTAATGAATTTATTTTAATTCAATCAATGATGGGTTGTAATGCTTGTATATTTAAGGCGTTCAATTCTTATTGAGTTTGTGATTCTGATGAAGGTTACTATGTGAAGACGAAAGCACGCTCAATCACCAGTTCATTTTTCGTGTCTGTCTGTGGATTTCTGTGTATTTTGTCGCAATAAATACCTTTTGTGGATTATTCGGTGCTTGGACATTATATTGCATATTGCTGGTTGCCTGATGACAGTTATTGGTGGTTAACCCGGAGGAAAGCCCTTTATGGTACAACGACGGATTTCTTTTTATTTTTTCAAATTTATATTGTTATAAGAATGTTACCTATTGCTATTAGTAAAAAAAAAAAAAAAAAGTATAGTTTTTTATTTTCCTTTTGTATTTTCTTTTTTTGTATTTTTGTATTTTCTCTTTGTAATTTTGCACACGTCTTGGAGCTTTTCTCCTCTGGCCTCTACTGAAAATGGACATATATCCATTTAGACTAGCCCAGTCAACAAATGTAAAATAAATAAAAATAAAATAAATTATGTTGAGTGCCAGCCAATTTTGTAATACCACAGTTTGAATTTTAGCCATTTCTCTGTTTGTCAACCTGATGTGATGTGAAGTGTGGTTTGCTACCCCCTGAAGAATTTGAACAAGCATGATGATTTCATGTATTGTCCTTTGTACTCCATACCCAGGAGTAAAGACTGCCAATACTTGCTCATTTATCTCTCAGCCTGCCTTCTGGAGGGTTCTCAAAATGTTGAATAGCAGGATATAGCCTACAAAACAACATCAAGACCAGTCTGTAGGCAACCATGGGCTAGGCACGATCACCGCAAATGTAGTAATGTTCCTCTATCATGCCCATGCCACGCTCCCAGTCATAGCTTCTTAAGTATAAAGAGTTCAACACACTTTCATGTCTAGTGTCTTTGCATGTACTGGGAAACTACGTTCCCAGGGCAAGCGGGCTCCACGGGCGCCCCTACACACACTACCTGACCCCATCCTGGTCTATCTACACCCAAATAAAATACCGGAAAAGTACTACTAGACTCTGCTTCTCTAGGGCCCGCCTTAACAGCCATATGCCTAAGGCCGGCTATCCCATTTCTGGCATAACGTGTCTCGAAACCACGATTTGTGGTTGCAAGCTGAAGAGACACAATCTTTGAAAAGTCAGTCACATTACTCCAAGTTAGATTAATGTCACTAAATTCCTTTTCAAATGCCACTTGAGATGCAGGGATTGGAATTATGCGAATCCCTGCCTTAGATTAATGTGGTATATATTAACACACCTAACAGTTTTACATTTAAGTCCACAGCATGCTGTCGAAGAACAAACAGGAAACTATTTTCTTATGACCAGTTTATAAAAGGAAATGGCAACAAAAACAAGGTAACCGTACCTGTCATCACTGGATTCATCATGGACTGTTGTCTGACTTTATTTTTTCTTTTAATCCTTTGCTGGGGCAGATGGTTTGTCCTTCGCACTTTGGTCTTCCTTCGCTGACAGACATGATTCATCTGGGGCTTCCACACGACAACTCCTTTTACAATACAATGAATGAATCCAGTTGGTAGTCCTGCACAGTGGATTGCAGTGAAGGTTGTAAGCAGAACCTGAAAAGGGCTTTTTCACTTCAGAGTCAAACAGTTCTTTGTCTGGAAAGTGTTAACATAAACCCAATCACTGGGCCTCAGTTGGTGTCATGGCTGGTCAGGAGGTTGAGGAAGAGCTTCTCGTACAGTTCTGTGGTACTGCTGCAAGAAATGAATACGTTTTGTGCAGTAAAACAATAACATCATCCATTAGAGTTAATTCTTCATTTGACACAGGGAGAACAGCTGGAAGGGCCATGGGTCTCCCCATTAATATCTCATAGGGACTCAATCTCCTTGTAGCATTTAATGTACTTTTCATAATCATTAGTGTTAAGGGAAGTACCTTTAGCCATTTAAGATTTGTTTCAGCACAAATCTTTGAAATCTTATTTTTAAGGGTCCAGTTGTGACCCTCTCTGCTAATCTAGATGACTGTGGATGGTTGGGACACTGAATATTAAATTTAGTATTAAGAATCTTGCATAGCTCTCTGGTCAGGGAATTATTAAAATGTGTTCGTTCCCTGACCACTGTTAGTAGTACAAGGCACCCTAAATCTAGGTATGAATTAAAAAAATAGTTTCTTAACAACTGTCACAGAATCTGCCTTATGACATGGATAAGCTTCCACCCATGCAGAAAATGTACATGCCACCACCAATATAAATTGTAATTTATGGACTTTTGGCATCTGAACCAAGTCCAGGTACACATTAACAAAAGGTCCCCAAAGTGGTGGTAAGCATGCAGTTTTAGTATTTGAATTTTTATGCTAAACATACTGCACAATTATTGACATACTGAAATATCAAAGAGGAGATGTAAGGGGCATATTACCTTCAAGTAATTTGATTAAATAATGCTGTCTTATGCGTGGGCTGGTAAGTGATATACCCTTACCAGGTGAGGTAGCAAGGAGGCAGATGCCACCAGTTGACCATCTGGATATCACCATAGGCCATCTGTAGATTTACTGCATCTGTCTTTAAGCCATCTCTGAACTTCTCCCTATGATACTTCAGCTTGGAAAGCTGATACTGTCTTAGTCATAAAAAAACCCCCCAAAAAAACAAACAAACCTCGGACTATGGAAACGCCCAAAATTAAACTCTAAAATGCAGCAAAGCATTCAGGTTAGTAAAACCCCCTTCCTTAGTACTTCAGAGTGCCTTAGTAGCTCTCCATTTTGTAAACTAATAATTATTTTAAAGTTTTAACATGTTGAATTGTCATACTGTTGCTTTAAATCAGACTTGGGCTGTGTCACATGACTGTATGAAGTTTATAAAATGGGGAGCTACTAAGGCATTTTGAAGCACTGAGGAAGGGTTTTTGCTAACCTGAAAGCTTTGCTGCATTTTACTTTGGAATAAAGTTTACTTTTGGGCATTTCCATAGTCTGAGGTTTGTTTTTTTGTTAAGTACTTTTTGTCTGCGGACTTGGTTTACCACAGTGCTGGTCCTTTCTTGTACTGTCTTAAAATCAACACACCATCAGTGTTAGATTCTTGCAATAACATCACATGTAAATTTGCACAAAGTCCTTCTGCAACTTGCTTAGCATGTTGATCTGCCAAATTATTTCCCTTTGAAACAGTATCTATACCTTTTTGATGGACACTACATTTAACTACTACTAATTCCTTAGGTAACAAAAGAGAATTTAAGAGAGCATTCACAAAAATAATTTTTAATCCGAGTTCCTGCAGATGTTAACATTTCCTCTCTTGTTTCCAAAGTTGTCCAAAGTCATGTACTACACCAAAAGCATAGCGGCGGTCAGTGTAGACATTGGCAACTTTGTCTTTGGCTAACTCACACTCCCTTTGTAGGGATACTAAGTCAGCTGCTTTGGAAGAATGTATGCCTCTAGCCTTTGTTGAAGCAAAGCATCATTATCGGAGCAGACAGATATTCCTGCGGCGACCAGATTTCCATTTCGATCTCTTCCACAAGAACCATCCGCATATAAGTCCAGTTCAGCATTGGGTATAGGAGTGTCCTTTAAGTCATTCCTAGGAGAAAGCAGATAATTAGTCACACATACAACAGCCACGCACTTCACCATCCTTAGCAGTAGGTAACAAAGATGCAGGATTTAGAACAGGACAGTGTACCTGTTTATTTAGACATGCAGACGAGAGGGGTTGAGCTTTCATTTTAAGTAAGAGAGATGATATAGAATGTCATGCCCAAACACCAGTGATTGACCAAGATCGACTAGAATGTTAGCAGCAGCAGCCACTACCACCCTTAAACATGGTGGGAATCCCTTTGCAACAGAATCACGTGTTGTACTATAATAAGCTAATGGACGATAATTGTCCCCATATTTCTATGCAAGCACTCCCTGAGCAGATCCATTTCTTTCATGACAAAGTAAAATGAAAGTCTTTCCATAATCTGGTAACCCTAAAGCTGGGGCAGTAACTAAAGTTTGTTTTAAATTCTGAAATGAATTTTCCTGTTCACTATCCCAAGGGAGGGGTTCTGGTGTATCCTGTTTTAAAAGATTTGTCAAAGGTTTAGCAATTTCTGCATATTTAGAAATCCACTGTCTGCACTATCCTGTCATACCTAAAAAAAAAAAAAATGATCTAAGCTGATGCTGAGTAGTTGGATGTGGGGTTTTAGCTGTTGTGTCAGTACAAGATGGTAACATCTGCCTGCTACCCTGAGATATCAGATGACCAAGATAACATACCTGAGATGACCATAGCTGTAACTTTTCTCTCGACATCTTATATCCTTTTTGTGCAAGGATAGTTCAAAGATGTATTGTATCCTCGTGATACTGCTGAAAAGAATCAGATGTGATTAGTAAATCAGCTACATATTGCACTAGCACAGATCCACCTGGAAATGTGTCTCACTGGTATTTTTCTGCTGTGTTAAACATTTTTCTAGTGTTTCCCGCTGAAACTAGGGTAGTTAGTAGCTGCAGCATAGTCCAGATCCAGCCCTGCTGCGTCTGGAACTGTTTGTAGTGGTTTGTTTGTTCTGGGCATGTTTTCCATGCCATCTTGGAATGGAAGAGGCCTGTCTGCACTTTTGTGAGAGAATTGCATTGATTGGGACCTGACTGGTAAAGGGAAGCCGGTTTAGGACTTGGAATTAGTATCCTCATTGGTCCTTTTGAATTTTGTTAGTGTTTTTCAAGTTTTAGTTTCTGGTATTTAGGCCATGCATCTGAGCAGGTTTCTATTTGTTTGTGCATCATGTAGCACCGTGCACTACTGCTCAGTTATGCGCCAAAGCCGATCTGTTAAATTCAGCAAATTTTCAATTAAAACTCGGGCATAAATATCCATTCATCGAGCTCCTCCTTGATTGTTTCTGAAAAGCCACCCCTAGTGACAACAGTCTTCAACCTAGCATTATGGACGGTTGGACTACCCTTGTTTCTCCTGCCATCCTTGTTGACTTGAGTATCGAGGCAGTTTTACAATTGCCTCATGTCTGTACTAATAACGCACTGTAGTACAGAGTGTGAGAGATGTATTTACACCAAGAATCTAGAATCCATGCTCTGTCTCACTCAAAACAGTAAAATGGAGAAGGTTGTCAACTCACCCACCACTACATATTCACATAGTACCACTACTCATACACATACCACTACTCACACACATACCACTACTCACACACATAGTATGCATCAAACATGTAAGTCCACATACACAGAGATTCTCTCAAAAAACTTACCGAAACACTAGAGACCTCCAAAACACAAGTCTGCTGCAGCTAACACAGGCTCCACAGCATCCATGACACACAGCAACACCAGTGTCTCACCCACCAAGTCTGTAAGGCATAACACTCAAAAACCAAGTTTTCTTGTCATTGGAGACTCAATAGTGAAACACACGGATGTCCCACTCTCCAGGTTGGGCAAGGACAAAGTCACAGTCAGCTGCCTGTCTGCTTCCAGGATTCGCCAAATCACGCATGCACTCAGGTTTGTCAGCAGCAAGTACTGTTATGATTCTGTTGTAATTCGTATTAGTGTGAATGATCTGAGATGTACCTTGCTGGACTATATGAAGAGAGACATGGTTGACCTCTCTGAGTATGTGTCTCAGACAGGTATGTCCCCACCTAGCCTTGAGCAGCATACTACCCTCACCTAGAATTATGTCACTGTATAACCAAAAAATTATTGATTTCAGTAATTGGCTTAGTTTTGGGTGTCATTTCAAGGGGATTCAGTTCCTGTCTGCCTAGGAAACTATGGTTGACAATCCTCATTGCTTTGCCAGAGAAGGTTTGCACCTAGCCCCCATAGGCCTTTGGCTGCTGGCAAAGGATCTTGCCTCCCCCATAGTGCCTTTTTAGGCAAGGTCTCAAACAACATTACCAATGTGAAATTAACCAGTCAGAACAAAATAAGGGTCATGCTGCTAAATGCTAGGAGATTAAACCAAAAACTGCACTCCATGGAAGCACTTCTACCATTAGATGTAGATGCCTATGCAGTCACAGAAACCTGGGTGAAGGCCTCCAGAGAGTGCCCCAGTCCTGCAAGGCTACAATGCCTTCCACACTTTTAGACTACAAAATGAACATGTGAAAACCAAAGGAGGTGGTGTTTCAGTCTGTATTAGAGATAAATTCACCTTCCGTCTAGTTAGACTGGACAACTCTGTGGAGTTACTCCAGGTCCAGGTTATGCTGGGTAAGACCCCCATTCAAGTCCTAGCAAGTTATAGATCCCTCTCCATAGGTCATGACACCCATGAAGTCTACTTAACCAAACTGAAGACTATCCAAATTTTACCAAACACAGTGGTTATGGGGGATTTCAATTATCCCACCATCAACTGGGAAACCTACTCTAGCCTAAATTCGCTAGCACAAAAGTTGCTTGACTTTATGAATTCAATTGCCCTGGAGCAAATTGTCCGTACCCCAACAAGAGGAACAAACATTCTAGATCTGGTCCTCACCAACATGTCAAACAGGTGCTCTGCTGCACCCTGATTAGTTAAAACTGCCACAAATTAGTCACCTTCAAACTGACACTGACACTAGAACTCACAATGGATAAAATCAGACTAAAAAACTTCATCAAGGCAAACTACACCCTCCTAGGTGAAGGTATAAATGCATTCCAAGCCTCACCCAAACTGAAGGTGGTAACTACACTGAACCTTACACTAAAGCCCTGTACAATCACTTGCATAAGTGTATAAACTCAGCTGTACCAAATAGAATCAAAGTCAGAGCCCCAAGTAAAATCAAGTTGACATAGTGGACTTCAGCATAAACAAACTCTACAATAAAATCAAAAAGTTGCCATCAAGAAAGCAAAGACAAGGACCCAACAGTGGAAAAGCACGATCCTCAGCCTTAACAGGCAAATAAGACAACTTGTCAAATCCTCCCAAGAGCTCCTTTGAGAGAAACCTAGCAAGTACTGCCAAGGATAACCATAAGGCCTTTTACAACTATGTATGTAACCTAAAGGGTAGGACCCAAGCTTGTGCAGAACTGGTGGCCAACAGTATCACACACAGTGACCCCACAGAGATAGCAAACCTGCTAGTGGATAGGTTTGGTGAAAATTTCACTCCCTTATCCCCTCCTAAATTAAAACAAACCCTCCCCCAACCCCCCACCTTACATATCTGAAGAGCAGGTCCTCAAAGCCCTGTCCAAGGCAAAGAACACGGCCTCTGTGGGACCAGATGACCTCCCAGACCTACTTCTAAACAGGCTAAAACATGAACTAGCATCATCACTAAGTACCGTTTTCAGTCATAGCCTAACCAGAGGATTTGTTCCTGTGGAATGGAGAACAGCTACAATTATTCCCCTCCACAAAGGCGGCTTAGCAACAGTCCCAGGGAATTACAGACCCATAAGCCTGACCAGCCTTATCTTGTAAGGCCATGGAACATGTCATTATGGACCTCATAAGTGACCTCCAAACCCTGGATCCTACTCAATTCGGCTTTGTGAAACGCAGATCCTGCCTGTTAAATCTGGTGGATTTTTTTGAAAGTGTGTCCAAGGCCACTGATGAGGGCAAATCTGTGCACACAGCATACCATGACTTGGCAAAGGCTTTCAACACAATCCCACATTCAGGCATTACCAATAAACTTAGCAAACTGAATGTAAACCCCTTCATTGTAAGATGGGTTGCCATCTGGCTCATAAACCAGACACACACTGCTAAAGTGGGTGACTTCACATCAGTCAGCAGACCTGTTACTAGCAGTGTGCCACAGGGGTAAGTGCTGGATCCCCTACTGTTTGGTATATACTTCCCAGAAGTTCAGGTCAAAACTAAAGGGTTGTGGCTGATCAAGTTTGCAGATGACTGCAAACTAGGTGCATTCACTGAATACCCAAATGATGTCAGTATCCTCTGGGAGGGTCTCACACAGACCAGTGACTGGTGTATTAGTTACGGTCTCAAACTGAATGCAAAGAAATACATCATCATTCCCTTTGGCACAAACAATGTCCCTTCAGCAACAATACCCCACGTACCCAGGCACTGACTTTCAGGGTGGATAGGTATATTGTATTAAAGAATGCTGAACACAGATCTTTCACAGAAAACTATTTTGCTGTAGGTGGTATGCAGCTCAGTGTTGTTGCTGGATTTGGAACCACAGGAAAAGTTGGTAATACTGCATTATTTACAGCCCCCAAATCCTGCACAAACATACAAGTATCCATTTTTGGCTTTTTTACAGGAAGAATAGGAATATTACAAGGGCTTTTACCTGGCACAGTTATTCCTTGTTGTATCAAGGACTGAATTACAGGTTTGATCCACTCCTCTGCTTCTGGTTTCATAGGTTCATAGTTGTGTTCTTGGCTAATGGCCCTGGGGCCTTTACAAGCTTAGCCATAAGATTACCGTGGCATAGTGCCATGCGACCTCAGTTCCCAGTGCCTCTGAGCAGAGCCACTGGAGTTATCCCTGGGGTGAATTTTCTGTTTCCCATCCACTCATCAAGATTTCTGTTGGAGTGTCAGCAAGGTGCTCTGTTTGACATGTGTGGGAAGTCTGTTCCATAGCATGGGCAGTCTCTAGGTTATGAACCTGTCCCTCCAGCATGTTCTGTTAATTGTGGTAATGAGGTCGAGGTCTCTGGAGCATGTGGTGTGGAGGGATTGGGGTTTCTTTAGATGTAGCATTTCTAACAGAGCTGGGTCAGACATGGCTTTGTATGTCAAGCAGAGATCACCTCTAAGTAGGCGATATGAGATGGAGAATAGTTGGGGTTTTTTGAGTCTGTCCATATAGGACACGTGTTTAAGGCCTAGGATCCCCTTTGTGAGGTACTTTTGCGGCCTCTCCAGTTGTTGCAGGTGTCTAGTGAGGTACATGCCATATGGGGCATTGTACTCGATGACCGGCCTAATGAGGGAAGAGTAGAGGGGAGGCAATGACCTCTTTCTTCCTAGATGCAAAGCCCTTTGTAATGAGATGTGCCACATAGAAGGTCTTTCTGACCACATTGACAATGTGGTGATCAAAAGAGAGGTTTCTGTCAAACTGTATTCCCAGATCTCTTATAACACCTTCTGTGTTCGGTGGACTACCATCAATGTGGCAATTCATGGGAACCAGGTTTTTCCCAAAGGGGATGATGACACATTTTTTGGCACTGAGCTTAAGGCCATGGTTCTGACACCAGTCGTTGGTCTCAGGCCATTCTGTAGAATGTCAACATCACTTCAGGAGTTAATAATAGCTCCCAACTTGCAATCGTCTGTGAATTTTGTCAGCCAGAGTCCTTTCGGGTTGGCCTGGACTTCAGAGAAGTAGATGCCAAACAGGAGAGGACCCAGGACCGAACCCTGTGGGACTCCACTTATGACTAGTCAGCAGTCTGACTTGGAGTCCGCTACTTTCACACTGTGGGTTCTATCTCTGAGCCAATTTGGAACCCACCTGGCGATATATAGGGGTTGATGCCAAGCGTAGTGAGCTTTTCTGTGATTCCTGAGTGGGGAATGGTATCAAAAGCCTGGCCAGATCAAGGTAGGCTGTATGAACCACATTGCCTTTATCCACATCTCTGGTGACTGACTCAAAGAAATCGACCAAGTTGAGCAGGCATGATCTACCCTTCACAAAACCAAACTGTATGGGATCCAGAGTGTGGAGATTCCCTAGATTCTTGTTTATTAGGTCCCTGATGATGATGCGTTCCATAGCTTTGCATATTAGACTCGTCAGGCTAATGGGGCGATAGTTCCCAGGTCTGTAGTCGCTCCTCCTTTGTGGAGAGGGATGACTGTAGCAGTGGGACATTCAGTAGGGACAAAGCAAAGCTTGAGGTGAGGCTGTGATTGAACAGGGCACACAGGTGAGGTGCCAGTTCACTCAGTAGTTCATGTAGAACACAACCAGGGATATTGTCAGGTCCCATAGAAGCTGTATTCTTGGCCTTGGACTGTGGTGGTTTAACCTCTGCTGCAGTAATACTGTGTGCCTGGCAATCTAGTGGTATTGTGATTGGTCCTTTGGGGGGGGGGGGTAAAGTTGGCACTGAATCTGTCGGCCAGTATACTAGCAATATCTGTTGGCTCGGTATAGGATGTAGCATTGTGCAGTAGCTCAGAGCAAATCTGGGTATTGCCATGGAGATTCTTTACATAACTATAGAAGGCCTTATTGTTGTCTTTACTATCTGCTGCAATTCTGTTTTCATAGCTAGCTTTAGAGGATTTGATGAGGGATCTCAACTTTTTGTTGAGGCTGATAAGGGAGTTTTTCCAGTTTTGGGACTTCACCTTATTCCGCATCAGTTTCCTCCTTCTGTTGTAGAGTTTGTTTATGGCAGGGGACCACCAGATTGGCTTCCTTTTTTTGGACGAGAGCGTCTTGGTTCTATTGGGTATGGCAAGATCCATGCATTTGTGTACGTGTTTGTACAGTGCATTGGTATATGATTCTGCAGTCACGCAACTATTCTCCATTTGCATGGGTGCCGTGAAGTTAGCCACCTCTGTTTTTAGGAGTTCAAAGTTAGCTTTGGAGAAGTTTTTCATGATGGTTACTTTTGCGGGGGTGGGGTGGAGGGATGTGGATTTCCAAGGTGATTCGTTTGTGGTTAGATCTAACCAGGGAGGAGCTGACTATTGGTATAGAAAAGTCACCCATGTTAGTAATGACCAGGTCAAGGATGTTGCTACCTCTAGTGGGGGTAAGAATGAGCTGGTCCAGAGCATTGGAATTAATGAACTCCAGGAAACGTTGGGCAAGTGTATTGGTACATGAGTAGTTTATCCAGTTAATGGAGAGGTAGTTGAAGTCACCTAGTAAGAGAGTGTTAGGTTGGACCCTGATATTCTCCAGGGTGTTTGGGAAGGTGGAGTGCGAGTCTTGGGTCATAGTTGGGGACCTATAGCAGGCTACGACCTGAATTGCTGTCTTACCCAATGTTAGCTGCACCTGAAGTATCTCTGATGCTTTATGTTGGGCTACTAGTCTGGAGGTGTGTGCATCCTTTATGAATATGGAAACACCACCGCCTTTGGAGCTTCGGTCCAAGTTCTGGGGCTGAAAGGTGTGGAATGAGTTATAGCTTAGTAGTGCAGGGATAGTGTGTTGAAGTCTGATGAAACGTTTTTTGAATGTGAAAGCGCTCACTTGGATCCTGTACTCGTTTTAGTCTCTCTTTATTAACTCTTGAAGTGAAAACTGGAGTTTTTATGTTGTCTTCAGCTGTGGAGAGCCTCTTTTGTGTGTTTTTTTCTAATTTGGACTTGATTTTTTCTTGAGGGGCACTTTACTCAGCACGTTTTGGTTTTTGCTGATTTGGTAGTGCAGGGGTGCTTTCTGCTGCCTTGAACCATGCCTCTGTTACAGCACAAATGTCGATGTTCTCCATTTTAAGGAGTGCTTCGAGTGAGTGCATTTTGAGATTTAGACTTCTAGCGTTGTGCAGCATGACCCTCAGACTGCATTTGTTTGTAGCTGTTACGGTTGTAATTTGGTCTTTGTGTACTAAGGCACTGTGGGGAGAGGTTTAGATGGATTCAGTTTTGTTTTTACTGCCTCTGCAGATCTTAGTATACCTACTTCATTGCCATGTTTAGCCCATACATTAACAGGTACCTGCTGCAGCAGTTTTTCAGCTGTCTGTATACCTTCAACAGGCTGTTCTCAGTTTCTCCTAAGACTGATAATACTTCCTTTTTTGGTTCTTTTGGAACATCCAAGTGCACCCCTTCTGTTGGACAGTATATAGTACAACCCAGCTTAAATAACAAGTCTCTCCCTAGCAAATTCACTGGTGCAGTAGTACTCAAAAGTAAAGCATGCCTTTTTTTCAGTTGGCCCTAAAGAAATTGATATAGGTTCTGAAACCGGAAATGTAACAGTAGTATTTATTACTCAAACTACCTTTATTTTTTGTTTTGGTGCTGGTGTCTGACTCTGAGTTAAGTTTTAATACAGACATAGTGGCTCCTGTGTCCACCAGGAAAGGAATTTTCTTTGAATTTATTTCTACCTTAACATAGGGTCTGTTTTGATCTGTTGGCAGCACAAGATTAAAATTTATTTATGTTTTTTTGTTCTGACATACACTGCAATGAAAAAGTATTTGCCCCCTTCCTGATTTCTTATTTTTTTGCATGTTTGTCACACTTAAATGTTTCAGACCATCAAACAAATGTAAATATTAGACAAATATAACACAAGTAAACACAAGATGCAGTTTTAAGTGATGATTTTATTTATTAAGGAAAAAAACTATCCAAACCTACATGGCCCTATGTGAAAAAGTAATTGCCCCCAAATGTAATAACTGGTTGTGCCACCCTTAGCAGCAACAACTGTAATCAAGCATTTGCGACAACTGGCAATGAGTCTTTACATCACTGTTGAGGAATTTTGGCCCACTCTTCTTTGCAGAATTGTTTTAATTCAGCCATATTGGAGGGTTTCTGAGCATGAACCGTCTTTTTAAAGTCATGCCACATCATCTCAATTGGATTCAGGTCTGTGCTTTGACTAGGCCACTCCAAAACCTTCATTTTGTTTTTTAAGCCATTCAAAGGTGGACTTGCTTGTGTGTTTTGGATCATTGTCCTGTTTCAGAACCGAAGTGCGCTTCAACTTGAGGTCACAAACTGATGGCCGGACATTCTCCTTCAGGATCTTTTGGTAGAGAGCAGAATTCATGGTTCCATCAATCACAGCAAGTCGTCCAGGTCCAGAAGCAGCAAAGCAGCCCCAGACCATCACACTACCACCACCATGTTTTACTGTTGGCACAATGTTCTTTTTCTGAAATGCTGTGTTACTTTTACGCCAGATGTAACGGGATGCACACCTCCCAAAAAGTTCAACTTTTGTTTCGTCAGTCCACAGAATATTTTCCCAAAAGTCTTGGGGATCATCAAGATGTTTTTTGGCAAAATTGAATCGAGCCTTTATGTTCTTTTTGGGCAACAGTGGTTTTCCCATTGGAACCCTGCCAGTTTTGCCCAGTGTCTTTCTTATGGTTGAGTCATGAACACTGACCTCAATTTGAGGCAAGTGAGGCCTGCAGTTCTTTAGATGCTGTTCTGGGTTCTTTTATGACCTCTTGGATGAGTCGTCGCTGCGCTGTTGGGTTAATTTTTGTAGGCCGGCCACTCTTGGAAAGGCTCACCACTGTTCCATGTTTTCTCCATTTGTGGACAATGGTTCTCACTGTGGTTTGCTGCAGTCGCAAAGCTTTAGAAATGTCTTTTTAACCTTTTCCACACTGATAGATGTCACTTTGTTTCTCTTCTGTTCCCGAATTTCTTTAGATTATGGCATTATGTCTTCCTTTTTGGGATCTTTTGGTATACTTCACTTTGTCTGTGACAAGTTCTTTTTAAGTGATGTCTTGATTCAGCAGGTCTGGCAGTAATCAGGCCAGGGTATGGCTAGTGAAATTGAACTCAGCTTTCCCAAAAATGTGATTACCCACAGTTACTTCATGATTTAACAAGGGGGGCGTTTACTTTTTCACATAGGGCTATGTGGGTTTGGATAGTTTTTTTCCTTAATAAATATAATCATCACTTAAAAACTGCATTTTGTGTTTACTTGGGTTATCTTTGTCTAATAT
Organism: Protopterus annectens; assembly: GCF_019279795.1. Taxonomy (NCBI): domain Eukaryota; kingdom Metazoa; phylum Chordata; order Ceratodontiformes; family Protopteridae; genus Protopterus; species Protopterus annectens. The sequence goes on along the minus strand of NC_056731.1, from coordinate 169,174,900 downwards.
TTAAATTTGTCTGATTTAAGTGTGACAAACATGCAAATATGATTCCTCTTTCCAGTTTGAGGAGGTGGTGGAAGAAATGCAGCATTGTTACAATTTGTTTGCCATTCAGTCTAGTTATCTTGGACTGTCTGTATTTGCTTGTGTGGGCGTCTTCTTCTCCAGTGTCCTGCTTCTCCACAATTGAAGCAAGAGCCATCAAATGAGACAGGAGGGGCATTGCCAGCTCGTTGTTGCCAACCAGCTGTATCTTGTTCCCCTTAACCAACACTCTTTCTAAATCTTCTAGCAATTCCTCTCTCCTTTCTCCTGCCTCTGTTTGGGGGTTCTGACTGTCTTATTTGCATAGTTAACAGCTATCCTCAGTATCTTTTCTCCATTTTCCCCGATACTCAGTACAGTGATTTGCCGCTCTTAGGACTCCAAGTCCTTTCCCTGTCAGTCTATAAGCGCTTGCTTTATTTGATTTTGTACCAGGGCTTACAAACCCTTTACAAAAGCAGCTGCAATAGCTGTCTTAGCTTGTTTTTCTGGATCTGGTATTCCTGAATGTCTAGCAAACACTGCTTTGAGATGACTCAATAATCTGCAGGGGCTTCCCCTTTATTTTGCTTACATGCCTGTATATTAGATCAATCTGTCCTAACTTGACACACTTCTCTAGATTTATTTAACACCCCTGTCCTTTTGTCTATTAGTCCATTCCCTCCGAGAGTAAAATCTGATATTTCCGCCTTTTCACGTAACTGTTTTCTTATTTCATCTGAAGTGACTACCCAAAACAGCTGGTTTAAGTTTGTCAAAGTAGGGTTATAACATTCTATTATAGTCTTTAATTCCTCCTTAAACCTTAATGAGTCTTGTCTAATATTTGGAAAACTTTTGGACATAGTATGCAAATCAACAGGGGTCCAAGGGCGATGAACAAGCTATCTATAAATAGCCCCCAACATTTCTCTAAGATGTGCCAAATGATCCTCTCCAGATGCAACAATCTCTTGTCCTACCCTCTTGTGTGAGTGTGTGTGGTGGGCTATGGATATATCCAATACTAGTGCTCCTGTTGGAGAGGTAGAAGCTTGTTGGAAATGAGAAGAAGCGGAAACATCCCCGACTGCAGATGCCTGTTCTGAAGATGAGGGTTGAACAGGGGAACTAGATTGAGATGTCACAGTACCATGTTGACCTGGTGTCCATTGAACAGTTGTCTGAAATGCAGGAGTCTGAGAAACAGCAGAATCTTGTACAGGAGCTAGCTGTACCAATGCATATGGGGGTGGGGGTGAGGTTGCTATTGGAGGATTATCATCTGCTTCTGAAGTTTCTGCCTTTTGGCCAGCCCCAGTTTCTTCCAGTCCTGTCAAGACTTGATAAAGGGATCCCTTTTTCTAGTCTGTGCTGCCTTCTTTACCCTCTTTCACCTGTTGTAGCAACTTCTTCTTAGTATCTTGTAATCCCCTTAATGCTGATTCCTTTTTCCTTAAGAGCTTCAGTGCATCAAGAATAAAATACTTCCCATTGTTTCCCTCTTACTTGTTTTTCTTTTCTTCCAACATATCCTTCAATTTCTCTGATTTATTCTTATAAGTTCCATTTAAATGAAATGGAAATACTTCACCAGAACAATTATTAGTAAACTGAAACCACTCATTCAAATACTTACAAATTTCCTTTCCATAATTATGATACATAAAATGCAGGTGATCCCTTTATAGGGATTCGATCCTACCTGCTTAACGTTGTTCCTATTTTCTCTATTGAGACTTACTTTGAAGCATGGCCGGCCTTAGGCATAGGGGAACTAGGCAACCGCCTAGGGCATTGTACAGGCCAGCCTAGTAAAGGGCGCAGTTTGTCTTCATTTATTTATTTATTTTAATTAATTTACTTGTTTTATTATGCGAATGCATAATAAGAAAAGTACATTAATTAAAATGAATAAATACTGATCAGTATTAGCAAAAAACTACGGGGACTCATAAAATTGTCTAAGGTCAGCTTCGAGAGAAAAATTGCACAGGACACTAAGGATAATCACAAGGCTTTCTTTAGTTATGTTAGGAACCTGGGTGGTAATTCCCAAATATGCTCAGAATTAGTCCAAAATGACAAAAAATACACTGAACCCACAGACATTGCCAACATCCTAGCTGACAGGTTCAGCAAACTCCCTCCCCACCAAAGGGCAAATATCTATCCCAGCAGAGTGCTGCCCCCCTGACATCTCAGATGCTCAGGTAAGAGCCACCCTCTCCAAAGCAAAAAACACAGCATCAATGAGACCAGACGGTGTCCCGGGCTGCGTCCTACATGAACTCCAAGAAGAGCTAAACCCAAACATAAAACTACTGTTCAATCTCAGCCTTGCTACAGGATATGTGCCCAAAGAGTGGCGTACAGCAACAGTGGTCCCTCTCCATAAAGGTGGTGCCTCAACGGATCCTGGAAACTATCGCCCATAAGCCTGACTAGCTTGGTCTGCAAAGCTATGGAAAGGATCATCATGGACCTCATAAATAAAGATATTGGGGACCTACAGACACTGGATCCTACCCAGTTCGGCTTTGTTAAGGGCAGATCCTGCCTCTTAAACCTGGTTGATTTCTTTGAAACAGTCACCATGGCCATTGACGAGGGGAAGGTGGTCCACACAGCCTACCTGGACCTCGCAAAAGCCTTTGATACAATACCCCACTTGGGCATTAAAGATGAGCTCACCAGCTTAAATATAAACCCCTATGTCACTAGATGGATTGCAAATTGGCTCAAGGACAGAACCCACATGGTTAGAATTGCTGGAGCCATGTCAGACTCCAAACCAGTTACAAGGGGTGTCCCACAAGGCTCAGTCCTGGGACCTCTCTTGTTCGGTATATATTTCTCGGAGGTACAGGCCAACACGGAAGGACTGTGGCTGACCAAGTTCGCAGATGACTGCAAACTGGGCGCCATAATCGACTCTCCAGCCGACACAAGCATCCTCCAAAAGGGCCTCATAGAAACAGACAACTGGTGCCAGAGCCATGGCCTCAAGCTAAATGCCAAAAGTGTATAGTCATCCCTTTGGCAAAAACAGTGCCAGAAATTACCACATAGGTGGTAATCCATTAAGTATAGAAGAAGTAATTAGGGACCTGGGGACCCAAGTTGATAGCAATCTCTCATTTGACAACCACGTAGCCAAAGTGGTTAGAAAAACATTTTATATAGCCCACCTAATCATGAAGGGATTCAGATCTAGATCAGGGGATGTCATCGTGCCTCTTTACTCATCCCTCATCAGGCCCATAATTGAGTACAATGCCCCTTATGGGGGATGTACCTTACCAGACACCTGCAGCAACTGGAAAGACAGCAAAAGTACCTCACCAAGAGGATCAAAGGGCTCAAACAGATGCCATATGCTGCCCTGTTAAAGAAACTCCAGCTCTACTCAGTGGCATACCGCCTGTTCAGAGGTGATCTGTGCCTGACGTATAAAGCCATGTCCAACCCGGAATTAATGGACATGCTGCACCTCAGAAAATCCAAATCCCATCGAGCTACGCTCGAGACTTGAACCTCAGCACTGAAATAAATAGGACATGCTGGAGGGACAGATTCATAACCCAGAGGCTCCCTTCACTCTGGAATAAAATCCCAGTCCAGGTTAGGCAGAGTCCCTCATTGACTCTCTTCAAGAGGAATCTTGATGAGTGGATGGGAGATCGTAGGTTTACCCCGGGTATCACTTCTGTGTCACTGTTAGACAGAGGCACAGTATACTAACCTCGAAAAAGGGCATAGCAAAATAAATTTAAAATGGGTGGCGAAAGCCAAACACATTCTGGCTAGGCTTATAAATGCCCTAGGGCAGATAGCCTAGTATGAACCTATGAACCTATAAATAAACCACAGAGTGCCGGAATCATAAGGCGAGCGGTGAGTGCCCTCCCACTTTTAAACCTGTAGTGTGACCAGGAGGCTTCAACAACTACCAAAAAAAAAAAAAAAGCTTCACTCCATCTTTCAGGAGAAATATATGCGCATCATATGCATGTACGCCAACACCACTAATGTAAAGACATTCTGTAGTGGCGCGCAGAAATTAAACTAGCACTTCAAGATAGGGATTAATTCTGTGTGTATGCATGTGGCCATTTAGTTTAAAAGGGAGGTAAGTAAGTGTATTTGTGTGTGTGTGTGTCTGTGTAGTTTAAACCGGGTTACTGTATGCGAGAGAAAGTATGTGTGTATGTATGTATGTATGTATGTATGTGTATGGAATTTAAATTAGTCGTTCTGTTTGAATGAGAGAGAAAGTGCATGTGTTACTGTGTAAGAGAGTAGATGTGTGTAGGAATGGAAGGTGTATGTCTGTGTTGTATGAGAGAGTACGAGTATGTGGAATTTAAACTAGTTTAGTTTTTGTGTGAAAGAGAATGCATGTGTGTGTTGTTTCGTGAGACAGTAGGTGTGTTTGTGTGTGTGTGTTTATTGCTATGTGACAGCAGCTGCGCGTATGCAACATACCTCTCAACTGTCCAGATAAAATTTGTAGTTCTGTGATTTGCCACTTAAGATAATCATATATATATATATATATATATATATATAGTTTAAATGAGCAGCGTGGTTGCATTTATTTTAAGTGTGTTTTATATACAAGTTTACATTTTTCGAATACTGAAATTTTAATGTAGGATTGATCTTAAGCAGTTTTATATTAGTGTTTTTGTATTTCAAAAAAGTCAACAAAAATGTGTTTTATTGATAACTGCAAGGCAGGTCACGATAACACTGTTTATGGTACAATGTTTAGAAAATTACAAAAGTTAATCTATGGTGTCTTTTAAGCACTGTTTCTGACTTCATTTGAGCACAAACTTTGGCTGTGGCAGTATATGAAAGGCTTATGTGTACTGATATATTGAATAAAAATACCCTGATAACTGAATGTTATAGTTTTTTAAGCTGCTTTATTGTAGGTTGAAAGTTTAAGTGAGTCTCCACCAAAAAGCCCCTTATTTATTTTGTTTGTTATCAATGTGGTCTTTTCCAGCAAGTGGTAAGGTTAGTAAAATACAATGTTACAACCCTTAGTAAATTTAAAGAAAAAATCCATCATTTATTTACAATCCACATTTTGGGTCAAGGGTGTGTACCAATTCATTGAATGGAGAACTAGTCATGCAAGGCAGATTAATGTTAAGCTTGCTTATTCTCTTTCCAGTCATGGTGTCAGTCGAATATTTTGCAGGCTTGTAGGAATCTTTAGTTATTCAGTTTGGTGGTGGTGATACAGTACATTCTAGACTGTTTTCCTTAGATGGAAGCTGAACTGTCGCCATGCCTGTTCTCAGAAGTCTGGTTCCATCAAAATGTGTCTAGTTCAATAGATTAAAAGCTAATGTTTGGTTTGGCACTAGGAAGTATGCAGCCAGCCCCTTAAACTTGTCAATTATGTGTTCCCAAAGTGGAGAGAGCATTTCTGATGTTGATGGAACAGGTGATGAGACGTATTGTTGGACAGAAGCCAAGTGACCATGAACTTCTTAGTCATTTCCTATTGCAATATCACCAACTTACCAATTTTTTAATGTAATATAGGCAATTAATTTTTCAAGGGTAGCAGGCACTGAATTTGTAGATAAAAACATTGATATGCAAAGTTGTTTGTCAGTAGCATCCTCTTCATTAGTTACACGTTTTTTAATGTGGAATTCAGATGATTTTACTTCTACTTAAGGTAAATGCATAGATGGTAATGTATGTTAAATTTAGTGTAGGGTTAGAAGTAGAGTTTTATTAAGTGTATGTGTGTGGATTATTTAGTTTGTTTGGGTATAGCTTTTTAAGGTAAGTGTGCGATAGTTGTGGACCTTAGGGTTAGGGTGCAGATTAAGTGCATACATGGTGGTGTATGCTAGATTTAGTGTAGGGTTAGAAGAAGGGTTTACTTTAGGGTTAGAAGTAGGGTTTTGGTTAGTGTATGTATGTGGTTTATTTAGTTTGTTTGTGTAGGTAGTATGTAGCGGGCGGTGGGATGGGACAAGTATGACATTTCGAGTTTTTGAATTTCACGGTTTAGGGCATTCCGTGTATTTGCGGACTGTGTCAGCATTTAGGTGTTCGGGTAAGTAAACATTCGTGTTTTTAATATAAACTCGATTGTAATGACAGAAGTTATGAGTGGCCTTTTATTGTTGAAATTTTCTGAAATGGTAGTTATTGGTTCATACATTTTGTTTCATTGCTTATTAAATGAATGTTTAAAACTAGAAATTTAAAACATATTCTAACAAGTGGTGCTGTATTATATAAGGAATATAATTAGGAAAGTGAATCAAAGAGTAAATACATGTATGCATGGTCCTAAAAATGTGTGCAAGGAGTCTCTTTTGAAAACCGCCCAAAGGTAAACTTATTTCTCCACCAACCAGATCCATTTCTATGAATGTGGGTTTTCATGCTGTTTCAATGAATGTGGGTTTTCATGCTGTTTCAATGAATGTGAGTTTTGCCGTTTCAGTGAATGTGAGTTTTGCTGTTTCAGTGAATGTGAGTTTTGCCGTTTCAATGAATGTGAGTTTTGCCATTTCAATGAATGTGAGTCTCAAGGGCAGAGAAGTTTGCTGCTCATGCTAAGTCTGTTTTCGTTGTGAGACTGTATTGTTTGTTTAGCAAATGGCTATCTGTGTTTGTGCTATTTTATTTCAATATCTGTAATCATTGTAGAAGCAAATAATAGAACAGTATGCATGGTAACTGGTGAGGTAACCAAATAATGGAACATTGGAATGGCTAAGGAGGGGGCTGCTGCTGGGGATTGCTGCAGGGGGGGGGGGGTCTATTACCCTTCCTAGGACCCTATTTGACCATGATCTGGCTCTGGTATTTCACGTAGAAAATACAAATGCAACGGTAGCTGCAGTTTAACTACATTACAAGGTATCTTTCTTCCTATGTATTTAAATAATTTAAGGAAATGTCTGGAATGGCTTTCTTGGGGAATGACCCAGTGGGTGTGGCTCATATAGGGGTATTTTATGAGTGTGGTATGGGTGGGGCTTAAGGGGCGCCACAGCACTACTTCGCCTAGGGCGCCATTTCGGCTAAGGCCGGCCCTGCTTTGAAGAACCTGGATCCTGGTAATTCAGAAAAGAAAAATGACTTCAGCAATTCACACACCATTCAGGGGGAAAGGGTAGAGATTCTGCCATTGTGTAATAACAGTGGGAAGGTTTCGATTTGCCTTCTCCCACAGCACCACCTTGCTTTCATCCTGTCAAGGGCTCAAAATTTACAGCTCCAGCATTGTGATCAGGATAAAGGGGCTGATATGTATTGTGTTCAGAACTGACCACTCTTTCCGACTCTGAGGGTACTTTCACACAGTCAAACCTATGACCCAACATGCTGTGGGCTCATAAACTTGATTACCAGCACACCCAAACATATGTCCCAACATGCTATAGGCTCATGAATTTGGTTTATCCACACACCATGTCCCAGCATGCTATAGGCTCCTGACATTGATGTAACTTTATCTTTAACCTATTTTTTTTCCTTGCTGTCTTTTTTCACTCGTACATTAAACAACACAAAACATCTCTCATGCCTCTTACCTTTTAATCTGAAGGTACCATCCTCGACACAAGGCACCTCCTTGGATTAATTTTCTCTTTTGTTGTATATGCGTACACATTAGTAAACTTTTCCTTATTTCTTGTGGGGTCCTCCCACTATTACTTTACATATACTTAACAAACAAACTCAGTCATTCAACAAAACAATTATTCACTCATTTCACAGAACAGTTATTCACTCATTCCACTTTAACTACAATTATCTAAAAGAGAAAAAACATTTTCCACAAATCCATTTTCCCCCTTTTTTTAGTCTAGCATGGTTGCAAAGCCTTAATAATTATGTATCTGAATCTCTGACTATCCCAAACAAAGCAGCATGGAATTCAAAGAACTTTCTGTGCTGGGCCCTTGTAGTTTATTCCACACTGGTCTGCAGCAATACCAAACATCAGAATCAGAGTCTTAAGGCACCAAATGTTAAAGTTCACAAATAAATAACAAAGAGTTTTACCTTTTAGCCTTGAGTCAAGATTAATGCTTCAGGATGTGCAAAGTACTTGTTTATTCCGTAAACAGTGCTGGGAAACTGCCTACTTTAATTTTCAGATCAGTCTCCAAGAATAAAAACCTTCAGTTTTTATATCTTTTCTTATCAATTTCATTTGTGCAGAATTCTGACTTTAAATGTGTTATGCCCTTGTGATCCTCACTAAGAGGTTCACGTGAACACTTGACAAATATGCCTTTTTAAAACGTAGACAACCTGTGCTTAAGATTTATTGGACTGCATCTTTTTAACATTTGGTACCAGTACACACACTCTCACAGACATTTTGGTAAAGATTTATCCCTAGCCTGACAAGGCCAGAGTTAATGTTAATCTGGTTCCCACGGTTACCTGATACAAACATAGCATAACATCCCTTAACTCCTTCAGCAGTTACATTGCCTTCAACTGTCTGTCAGTACAAACGGAGAGAATACAGTTGTAAGACATTTGAAAAATGCAGTTCCTATTTCTGTGAAACTATATGTTGCATAATCATGCATCCAGTTTTCATTTTTCTTTTGATGTAAACATATTATAAACATTTTATTTGACTCATTTGTGAAGAAACTACAAGTTAATATGCATTTTGTGAAGAATAAACATGAGATTTAATAACCTTCCATAATAGAGGTATATACCACTAAACACAAATCTATTAATAAAGTAATGCAAGTCTATACATTTCCAGTATATAGTCAGGCAGTACTCTTGCATCACACCTGTGAATGCATAAGCCACCTTGTAATGGCACACAGACACATGCTTAATTGAAGTCTAGCACCAGTCCCTCTTTAAACTGTATGTCTGTGATGACCACGATTGGCAAACACTTCTGCAGCAGTGAGGACTACTCAACTGTGTGGAAATGTATGCATGTTGTTTTATGTAGGCCTGAATACCACCTTGTACAAATTACTTTCTGCAAGTCCCCACAAAATAAGTCCCAAGTCATCTCATTGATCCCTCCAAAGTCCTGGCTTAAAGGCTAAGTCATTTAGCATTTCAGTGTTGGCCAGTGGACAAAATGTGACCAGGTATAGCAACACACATGCCATAAAGTAATAGGAAATGTCAAATGATCATTACTGTTTCATAAACTCCTTTTTTCTTTTTTTGACAATGTTTCTCTCCTTTTAACTTCCCAAAAAAAGCAGTTGGCATGGTTGTGCATGTTTGGACACCGTTTGTAAATTGCAATATCTAGAATTGGTGGAAAACAATTGTACTTTTTGGATGACCTTTGCAGACATGGCAGGAGATGGGAAAGATGGTGCAGAATTCAGGGTACAGAGGTGGGGTGTGGAGAAGTCATATTTGTTGCACTCCTTGTGAAGTGCTATAGCCATAGGCTGCTGCAAGAATTATACTGGGTCTCAGGATAAGGCTGGGGATGTTCTCTGTGTTTCACTGATGCAGTCATCACATTTGGGTTATCTTCCTGCAGGTAGTCCTCAGCCTGCCTGAATACCAGAGTCTCTGATTCCTGCATCGTATGCTGTTGCTTCTTACATGACGTCAGGTCATCAGGGGTATAAAACATGCAGCCGACGTCATTACATCAATCGTTCTTGCCGTGCTGTGCCTGAAGCAGAAGCAGTTCGCAAGTGCCAGTTGGACGACTCCTGAAATTTTCGTTTTCAAGTTTCAAAACCGAAGTCTTCAAAAAAGATAAGTACCCTGCTGGGGATGTTTTTTTTCTTGTTGCAACCGATGTCAGTAAAAGTTAATAATTGTCTTACCTGTGGAAAGCAAATACCTCATAAAGATTTTAATTCGTACTGCATTCCTTGCTTAGGCCCGGACCACAACGTCCCTTGCTGTCGGTTTTGTGCCTTGTTTAATCCCCAAACTATTTGTCGTTGGGCTATCTTTGCAGCAAATTATTTTGGTACTCAGTATCAGTACTCTGAAATGGCTTCATTAAGCCATCCGACTACTGATCTTCCGAAAAAACATAAAGATAAAGACGGAGACAGACCACATAATTCCAAAACTGCTGACGGCGCTTCCATTAAGCTAGTCGCCAGTCCGTCGGTACTCAGTGAGGCGCTTTCACAGCCCCTGATACCCGCTACTTCAGATTCGCAGGCTTCTACGGAGACTCATTCGGAGTCGGGTATGCCGCAAGATGCTTCTTCGACTATGGAAACTGCAGCTGTCTCTATCTTGGATGGGTCTGGAGCCGCTGTGCAGGTACCGGCTTCTGAGGGTGTATTCAGGCCTACAGACTTGCATTTAAACCAACGCCATCTCCTAGATCCAGGCCTAAAACTCACACCACGCTTAGACAACCGACGTCCAAACCGCATGATCAGGCCCATATGCCTAAAAAACAAATGCTTAGAGTGGCTACATACCTTATTACCTTAATTAGGGGAAGCCAGCCTTCCCCTCTAAGAGACCTAGAACTGATTTTCCTTCTGATTCTTCTGATCAGGAATCTGATATTTCTGTTCCTTCTGATTACCAGGATTTGCCCTTATCTACCTAGGAGGATTCTGATGCAGAGGATTCCATTCCCTCTGCTTCCCCTCCAGAAGATTTTTCTTTTGGTGAAACCTTGCACACTCTTAGGGAGCATTTCTGCTGGGAAAGTCAGGATTTCTCTGACTCCAGAAAGAAGCTTAGGGAATTCTTACTCCTTCCTCAACACAAGCCTTGTGTTATCCTTCCTGTTCTGGACATTGTAGATGATGCTTTCTTGGAATCTAGCCTTAACCCAGACACTTTACCTCCAGCTCCCAGAAAACCTGACATGTATTAGAGTACCTGACTCTCACAAGTTCCTCTTCACAAATCCTACTGCGGATCCAGAGACCATTTCCCAAGGACCCAAGAGCATCAAGGCTACTGCTGCCAAAAATCCTACCCCTTCTGATAGAGATTCTAGAGCCTTAGACAGATGGGGTAAGAAGGTATACACTTCTGCTACTTTGGCCATTAGAGCTTTAAATTGCCAGTTTCATATGTTTGTTTGTGTCTTTCGGCTTTTCCCGGTAAGGGGTCGCCAGAGTGGAACTCCGGTCCGCTAATGATTGGTAGTTGATTTTTACGTGTCGCGTTACCAGCCCTGACACACAACCTTCAGCGAAGGTACGTCCATTCACGCACATCTCCACGCAGAAGACGCTCTAGCTGAGAATCGAACCGGACAGCGTCTTACTGTGAGGCAACAACGCTACCGCAGCACCACCACCGCGGGTCCAGTTTCATATGTTAGTACCAGCAGCATATTATGGGACTACTTAAACAGAAAATGATGTTGCTTCCTGACTGTGCTGAACACAAAGAATTACAGGATTTAATGCATTCTGCAGAACAAGTTGGTAAACATACTTTGCAATGTGAATGTTCGTGTTTCACTGTTGCAGTCATTACACTTGGGTTATCCTGCTGGCAGGCTACCCGCAGTCGGCCAGAGTTCCAAAGTCTAGGTCCGGCGTCGGTTGCTGTCGCTTCTTCCCTGACATCAGTGCTCCAGGGGTATAAAAGATGCAACCAATGCCATTTTCTCCAGTCTTTCTTGCCGCGCGGTGCCCAAAGCAAAAGCAGTTCGCAAGTGCCGGTCGGCCAATTCCTGAGATTTTCGAAATCGAGTTTCAGAACCTAAGTCTTCAGTAAGCTAAGTACCCCATTGGGGAAACTTTTTCTTGCTTCAGACCGATGTCAGTAAAAGTTAACAATTGTATTTCTTGTGGGAAGCAAATACCTCATAAGGACTTTCACTCTTACTGTATTCCTTGCCTAGGCCCTGACCACGACGTTACTAGTTGTCGGTTTTGTGGTAGATTCAACAAACGCACTATTAAGCATCGGTTTGATTTTGCTGTACATTACTTTGGCCGAAGATTTAACTACATTATGCCGTCGGAACAACCGATGACCGGAATTCATAAAAAACGCAAAGACAAGGACAAAGACAGGCATCCGAGGTCCAAAACCGATGACAAAGCCACTTCTAGGCCAGTCACCGGTTCTCATTGAGGCGCTTTCGCAGCCCCTGACACCCGTTACCTCAGAGCCGCAGGCCGTATCCGACTCCCACGTGGAGACACCTAGGCCTCTAGAAATTCAAGGTATTGGGCCTGCGGAAACTATTCCCTCAGATGGGTCCGGAGCCGCTGAGCAGGGATCGGCTTCTGAGGGTGTTTTCAGACCTTCACAGCTTACTATTAAGTCTACTGCAGCAGCCAAGGCAAAGTCAAAAACACCTTTAAAGACAAGGAAACAAGTACAGCATTCTCCTGGACAATCATCCATGCCAAAGAAACAGATGCTTAAAATGGCCGAAGATTTAATTACCTTGATCAGGGGTTCCCATCCCCCTCCTGATAAAAGGCCTAGGCAAGACACTGACTATGATTCCTCTGACCAGTTTTCTGTTTCCTCTGATTCCTCTTCAGATCAGGGATATTCTCTCCCTCCTTATGAGGACTCTGATGCAGAAGAATATATACCTTCAGCCTCTCCACCTGAGGATTATTCTTTTGAGGAAACCCTGCACACCATGAGGGGGCATTTCCATTGGGAGAGCCAGGATTATTCAGAATCCAAGAAAAGGCTCAGAGATTTTCTTTTATTGCCTCAGCACAGGCCCCTGGCTATCCCCCTGTGTTTGATATTGTTGATGATGTTCTCTCTGAATCCAGTCTGTCTCCTGACTCTTTACCCCCTGCCCCAGTCAAGCCAGACAGGTTACAAGGGTCCCTGACTCTCATAAATTTCTTTGTAAAACCCCTACTGCTGACCCAGAAACAGTTTCTCAGGGTCCCAAAGGGGTTAAGGCTTCCACTGCTAAAAACCCTGTCCCCTCTGATAGGGATTCAAGAGCTCTGGATAGATGGGGGGAAAAAAGTTTATACTTCTGCTACTTTAGCTGTAAGGGCTTTAAACTGCCAGTTTCATATGCTTAGATATCAACAGTACCTCATGACTTTGTTAAAACAGAAAATGCTTACAAACTCAGGAAATCCTGAAAGTAAGGAAATGCAGGATTTATTGCATGCAGCTGAACAAGTGGGAAAGCATACTCTGCAATGTGTTGTAAAAAGCAAGGTGAGGTCGATGCCAATAAGGAGATGCAACAGATTCCAATACAAAACTAGCAGGCACTAACAAACTCCAAAAAGCCACGAAAAGCCACAAAGAAGACTCTGTAACGACCTTTGTAACGAACACTGCTTTATTGTTGACCTAGGTTTCGTCCTTATGAACTTCTTCAGAATACATTCTATCATTCTACCTCACTCTTTTATACATTGTTGATTATTCAATAATCATCAATTAATAACCTAATTTCCCGCCTTAAATTCTTAAAAGGGAAATGGCATTGTTTAAAACCTTACTATTTGAATACAACACACATTCATACATCACTACCTCATGTGTACTTTTACTAAATTAATTATACATTATATACTTAAAAATAACTTACAAGGTATCCAAATAACCAATTTATAAGTATTATATAAATAACTGTTCTTACAAATATATACAAAAAATCATTATAAATAATATATTTATCCTATATATAATAATAATATTTTATGTATATACTGTCATAAATATACTTAATTGGAACCTATATGTTGTAAAGTATTCCTTTATGAATATTTATGTACCATGATATCTATGTATAAAATATGATAAAAAATATATATATATGTACACTACTAGTATATTTGGTTATTATCAATTAACTTAACCATATTTCAATGGAGTGTATAATGTACATATTTCTTATTTAATACATTTAATGTATATGTATTATTTTATATTATATATGTGGTATGCAACCTATTTGTTGTTAAATCCATATTGTTTATATATTTCCTTATTTTATCCCAATAATTTGATCTTGTTATATTATTACTAATGTTTTTAATAGAATTTATCATAATATAATATAATGTATATAGTTGATATTACATATCATTTATTATATATTCTATTCAATTTTAATACTGGCATGATGGTCATATATTCATTTATACCCGGAGGTATACATGAATTGAGTAGTATTTGCCATTTTAGTTCTTCCATATCCAAATGATACATAGTGATCCTTCCTTGTAAATCCTGTTTAATTTGAGTTACAACCATAAATTTAAATGTATGATCATTGTATTCCATAATGTGTCTTACTAAAGCATTACTATTTTTCTGATGTTGAATATCTAATAAATGCTCTTTAATTCGTTCTCTAAATTTTCTTTTCGTTTTTCCCACGTAAAACGCCTTACATTGTTGACACAAGGCTATATATACTATATTAGTTGTATGACAGTTATAATGCCCATATATTTTTATGTTACATTCATTAATCATAATATTAGTACCTGTTTCTTGAATATAACTACATGTTCTACATGTCCCACATTTAAAATTTCCATTTCTTGCACTTGTATATTTCTCAGTGTTTCTTTTATTTTCTAATATATTTTTGAAAGAAGGACTCTTCTTATATACAAATTTTATTATTCCATTAAATATTTGTCTCCCAATTTTATCATTAACAAAGAATTCCCAATTTCTCTTGATGATGTGTTCTATATCTTTGGAACAGTCATCAAATTTGATAATGTATAATGGAATGTTGTTATAAGATTGTTGATCTATTATGTCTTTATTATTAATTGATATTGCACCAGTTTTTAAAATTGCCATATACATTCCATTTTTTCTTTTGTTTATTACTTCTTCGTATATTTGGACACAAAATTGTTCTGGATATCCCCTATTTGTGAATAATTGCATGATGTATTTCATTTCTTCTAAGAAATCCACTTCATCGCTGACCATCCTGGCTGCCCTGACCATCTGCCCCTTAACTATGGCTTTTTTCTGATGGCCAGGGTGCCAGCTGTCAAATTGCAAGTATGCATTTGAAAATGTGGGTTTTCTATGTATTTTTGTTTTCAAAATGTTTGTTTGTTTGTCATGTGTTATATCTACATCCAGATAGTTAATATTATTTTCTTGGACATTATAAGTAAAGTTCAGAAATTTTACTGTATTGTTAATATACTGTAAAAAATTTTCCAATATATTTGTATTATTATTTGGATTCCATATGATAAAAATATCATCCAAATATCTGGTATACATAATAAGATGTTCACGAAACTCTGTTGTAAATAAATAATTTTGTTCCCAATAACTCATTATTAAATTTGCATACATGGGGGCACATGGTGCCCCCATGGCTACCCCACTGATTTGTTGAAAATAGCTACCTTCGAAGAATATGTAGTTATTGTTAAGTACTATTTCCATTAAATTTATTAATATATTAATTTGATCTTGTTCGTATAATTTTGTCAAAAATAGTTGTTCTTCCAGCCATAATAGGCCTACATCATGGGGTATTGCAGTAAATAAATTTACTACATCTATTGTAATAAAAACATATTCTTTTTTCATAGTTATTTGGTTAAGTCTACTCAGGAAATCCCATGAATCTTTGATAATATATCTGAAGGATTTCATGCTTTCCTTAAAGAAATGATCCAAATATTTACTTATATTACATGTGACACTTCTATTTCCATCTACTATAGGCCTAAAATCCAAATTATCAAGGCCTTTGTGTATTTTTGGTATTCCGAAGATACCACTGATTACTGGATGTTTATTTATCAGAAATTTGTATTCTGTTTCAGTGATACCCCCTTGGTATAACATGTCTTCTAACATTGTTTCAATTCTTTTATATGCTATATGTACTTGATTTCTACTTATTTCTACATATGTTTTGCTCATTAACATGTTGGTCATGTATAGACTATAATCGTTATAATCCAATATAACCATACCATTACCTTTATCAGGTCTCATCACTCTTAATGTTGGATCATTTTGTATTTCTTTAAGAAGTTGTTTTTCAGTTGTTGTAATATTAGCATGTTTATTATATTTGTATTTCTTATAAAATTTTCTTATATCATATTCACTTCTCCTTTCAAAATACATAATTTCATCATTCATGGGTGGATTGAATAGACTTGGTTTCGTGAACATATTATTTTCCCCAGCTTGACATTCAATGTTGTTTTTAAAGTATACCTTTAAATTTAATTTTCTGGAAAATAACTTTAAATCTAATATAGATTGTACCATATTGCCTTTAATACATGGGACAAAATTGAATCCTTTTGAGAATAAATCAGCATGTGCTGCTGTAATATCCTTAGAAGAATAATTATATATTTTGTAATCTTTCTTTGTATTCATTATAACACTTGGATTACATAAAAAATATTCATTATGTTCTGTTGTTGTATTCATATTCGAACATACTAATATATCTACATCATGTGGTTGCATACTATTATCACTTTGAATAATATAATCATCTGGATTTTGATTTATATAAAAATTGACTAAATAATTTTGATTATCTGAACTTGCTGTTGCATACACATCTCCATTTTTATCTCTTACATTATACCCATCTTTGCTTAAGTTGTCTTCGTTATATTGATACGTACTTAATTCTAGTAATATATTGTCATACTCATTATTATTATGTACTTGAAACAATTGAGTATTAAAACAACAACCATTGTCATATTCTCGTACATTACTACCATCATGTGTCACATTCATATCAGGTACATAATCATTAGAAGAAGACGTTAAATTATTGCAGTTGTCCTGTATACAGGCAGTATTGTCTTTAAAGTTTATACGGGACTTACTCACGGTATGGTGTTGTTGTTCTAAATCCACCATTGGAGAAAGTACATAAAGTCCTTGGATAACACTCCTTGCTGTCTGTATTTTCGTTTTTCCATCATTGTTGCAATTTAAATTCTCCGTTTTTTGCCCGCAGTTAGTCCCAAAAAAGTCTGTTTGGGTCTAGCGCCTGTCTTTTGAAATTCTCGCTGGTTATTCGCCTCACTATGATTCCTTAACCGATCCGACCATCTTCCGCCTTCTTCCGTATTTTCCTCGCCCTCTGTGCGGATGTCGTCGTCATCACCCTCAAGTGGCGGATTGACGTCATCCATAATGGCCGACTGTTGTTGTATTTGACCGTTGCTATGGTTGCTACTATCTATATTCACCGATTTTGGATATGCTTGATGTTTTGCAAATGTTTGAAGGTCTCGTTGGATTTTATTACTTTTCCTCCGGAAAATATTATCACAGCATGTAGTTACGTCTGTAATGATAAATGTATACTGTTCATAAACATGTTCGAATAGAAGATCTTTGGATATATTCTCATTGAGTTCTTCTAGCTGAGTAATTAATGCTGAGATTTGAATGTCATTGTGTTTTACTATAATTTCCATCAGTCGAGTACCACAATTATCAAATAAAGCATGTAAATCATCAAGCATATTCTTGTTATTTGCACAGCCATTCGGATACCTCCAGAGCCGCAGACCTTTGGGAATGATTCCCAATTCAATGTTCCGTAATAAATAACTGTTTTCTAATTGTAAACGTTTTAATTTGAACAGTTTTTCTCAAATATTTTGAGCATATCTTGCATAGGTTTTGTGTTGTATATGGTTTCCGTTGTAGTGGCTTGTTTAATAGAACCATTAAAGAAATTGTACTTATTATTTTTCCAACTATTGACATCTTTTACCATTTGTTCTTTTTCACCACATTCAATGTTACCTTGAGTATTGGAGTTGGTTGCCGTTGGTTGTGTTGGTTGTGTCAATGGGAACCCCAAACTGTTTCCTGTTTGCGTGGAATTCACCATGTCTCTGGTAAGCAATTGTTGTATAAGAACCGAATGTTCTTGCAATGTATCTTGAATTTGCTGTAACATACCCCCGACATCTACCGAACCACTCTCGCTCGCCATGACCAGGAACCAAAACTAAACTGCAACTTGTTGTAAAAAGCAAGGTGAGGTCGATGCCAATAAGGAGATGCAACAGATTCCAATACAAAACTAGCAGGCACTAACCAACTCCAAAAAGCCACGAAAAGCCACAAAGAAGACTCTGTAACGACCTTTGTAACGAACACTGCTTTATTGTTGACCTAGGTTTCGTCCTTATGAACTTCTTCAGAATACATGCTATCATTCTACCTCACTCTTTTATACAGTCGGCCAGAGTTCCAAAGTCTAGGTCCGGCGTCGGTTGCTGTCGCTTCTTCCCTGACATCAGTGCTCCAGGGGTATAAAAGATGCAACCAATGCCATTTTCTCCAGTCTTTCTTGCCGCGCGGTGCCCAAAGCAAAAGCAGTTCGCAAGTGCCGGTCAGCCAATTCCTGAGATTTTCGAAATCGAGTTTCAGAACCTAAGTCTTCAGTAAGCTAAGTACCCCATTGGGAAACTTTTTCTTGCTTCAGACCGATGTCAGTAAAAGTTAACAATTGTATTTCTTGTGGGAAGCAAATACCTCATAAGGACTTTCACTCTTACTGTATTCCTTGCCTAGGCCCTGACCACGACGTTACTAGTTGTCGGTTTTGTGGTAGATTCAACAAACGCACTATTAAACATCGGTTTGATTTTGCTCTACATTACTTTGGCCGAAGATTTAACTACATTATGCCGTCGGAACAACCGACGACCGGAATTCATAAAAAACGCAAAGACAAGGACAAAGACAGGCATCCGAGGTCCAAAACCGACGACAAAGCCACTTCTAGGCCAGTCGCCAGTTCTCATTGAGGCGCTTTCGCAGCCCCTGACACCCGCTACCTCAGAGCCGCAGGCCGTATCCGACTCCCACGTGGAGACACCTAGGCCTCTGGAAATTCAAGGTATTGGGCCTGCGGAAACTATTCCCTCAGATGGGTCCGGAGCTGCTGAGCAGGCATCGGCTTCTGAGAGTGTTTTCAGACCTTTACAGCTTACTATTAAGTCTACTGCAGCAGCCAAGGCAAAGTCAAAAACACCTTTAAAGACAAGGAAACAAGTACAGCATTCTCCTGGACAATCATCCATGCCAAAGAAACAGATGCTTAAAATGGCCGAAGATTTAATTACCTTGATCAGGGGTTCCCATCCCCCTCCTGATAAAAGGCCTAGGCAAGACACTGACTATGATTCCTCTGACCAGTTTTCTGTTTCCTCTGATTCCTCTTCAGATCAGGGATATTCTCTCCCTCCTTATGAGGACTCTGATGCAGAAGAATATATACCTTCAGCCTCTCCACCTGAGGATTATTCTTTTGAGGAAACCCTGCACACCATGAGGGGGCATTTCCATTGGGAGAGCCAGGATTATTCAGAATCCAAGAAAAGGCTCAGAGATTTTCTTTTATTGCCTCAGCACAGGCCCCTGGCTATCCCCCTGTGTTTGATATTGTTGATGATGTTCTCTCTGAATCCAGTCTGTCTCCTGACTCTTTACCCCCTGCCCCAGTCAAGCCAGACAGGTTACAAGGGTCCCTGACTCTCATAAATTTCTTTGTAAAACCCCTACTGCTGACCCAGAAACAGTTTCTCAGGGTCCCAAAGGGGTTAAGGCTTCCACTGCTAAAAACCCTGTCCCCTCTGATAGGGATTCAAGAGCTCTGGATAGATGGGGGGAAAAAAGTTTATACTTCTGCTACTTTAGCTGTAAGGGCTTTAAACTGCCAGTTTCATATGCTTAGATATCAACAGTACCTCATGACTTTGTTAAAACAGAAAATGCTTACAAACTCAGAAAATCCTGAAAGTAAGGAAATGCAGGATTTATTGCATGCAGCTGAACAAGTGGGAAAGCATACTCTGCAATGTGGTTTTGATTCATTAGAAGCTTCTTGTAGAGCCACAGTTACAGGCTCTGTCATTCGAAGGCATGCTTGGTTGAAAGAAAAAAGTATACCTGAACATGTTAAAGTAAAATTATTGGATGCTCCACTACAGCATGATACGTTGTTTGGTGTTAAGGCAGAAGAGGTGTTAAAGAAAATGGAGGATAAAGCAAAATCAATGTAGACGGTAAATGATTTCTTACAGGTTCAACCACCTAGGTTTAGCAGAAACTGGCTGTCAAAAAATTGGTCCTTTCCGGTGTCAGACAGGCCACAAATAGGCAGATACAGACGCCCAAGAGGCAGATCTCAGCCCCAAGGCTCCTACAGACCTAAACAATGGGGTGCTTCAGCATCCAAAGGAGGAGAAGACAAATCACAACCTTACAGGAAACAGTCCCAATGACTTCCCTCTACAAATGCCAAGCACTTACCTTTTGGCAGCACCCCTAGGGGGAAAGCTAGCACTTTTCTCGCAAAATTGGCAGATAATCACCCAGGACAAATGGGTACTGAATATTGTTTCTCAGGGTTACAGGTTCCACTTTCACACCCTTCCAAAATCAAAAGGTCTGCCGGACCTGCCACAAAACCAATGGGCAGAGGCACAAAAACAAGTTGCTGCTCTCATGGGCATGGGAGCTATTCAAAGAGTACCACAGCAAGAACAGGGACAAGGATTTTACTCAAGACTTTTCCTAGTACCCAGAAAGGACAAAGCCTGGAGACCAATACTGGACCTGTCAACCCTAAATACTTTCCTGGATGTTCCAAAATTCAAAATGTTAACACTGCAGCAACTTCTACCCATGCTGGGCAAGAAGGCTAGACTACTTACTTTGGACCTCCACGAGGCATACCTGCATGTCCCAATCAGACAATCTTACAGAAGATATCTCAGACTCATAGCTGGTTCAATGCATTACCAATTCTCTGCACTGCTCTTTGGCTTATCTACTGCAGCCAGGGTCTTCACAAAATGCCTGGCACCAGTAATTGCATTTTGCACACAAAGAGGAATACAAATATATCCCTACTTGGACGACTGCCTTATTCAAGCAGAGAGCAAGGATATTCTACTAAAACATCTGGCGTTTGTAAAAAGATTACTAATTTGCCTAGGGTACACAGTAAACAAAAAGAAATCAAAACTAGTGCCCTCTCAAGAGATAATATTCCTGGGTGCAAGCTTAAATACAACTACCCAGATGGCTTATCTCACGCCAGACAAGCAAAGGCAACTGACTCATTACTTTCAAATGATGGCAGCAAAGACCTAGCTCCCTGCAAGAAATATTCTGCATGCCATGGGCTTCATGGCATCCTGCATTCTACTAATTCCATATGCAAGAATGCATATGAGGAAACTACAATGGTATCTAAAAAGTGTTTGAACTCAACATTGCCACAGCCCGGAAACAAAAATTTCTTTAATTCCCTGCCTACAACAGGAGTTTCGATGGTGGTCCCAGGCCTGTCACCACAACAAGGGACAGCCTTTCACCTTACCCACAGCCATGCAGACAATAACAACAGATGCATCGGATTATGCCTGGGGGGCACACATGGCAGGAAAATGCATTCAGGGCACGTGGCCTAAGGAACAAATGCATCTTCACATTAATCAAAAAGAGATGCTAGCTGTACAGAATGCCCTGACAGCTTTCAAGGACCTACTACATCCAGGACAACTATTACTAAAGACAGACAATACCACAGTTATGTGGTACATAAACAAGCAAGGGGGCACGCATTCCTACCCCTTCTGCAGGCAAGCCATGACTTTGTGGAACACAGCACTGACCTATCAAGTACATCTGCAGGCACAATTCCTGCCAGGAATGGAAAATACACTGGCAGACGAACTAAGCAGAAATCTCATGGATCCTCACGAATGGAAACTAAATCCTCAGGTCTTCAGCATGATGACAAGGAAATGGGGACGCCCAGACATAGATCTTTTTGCCTCCCCTCACAACTGCCAACTACAGAAATTCTGCACAAGAACTTATCACTCACAAGCATGGAAAGTGGATGCTGTATCATTCAGCTGGAAAACTCTGACAGTTTATGCCTTCCCTCCTCTGCCTCTTCTTCCCAAGGTGCTCCTAAAAGTCAGACAAGAGAGGCCAAAAATTACCCTGATTGCCCCAGACTGGCCACTCCAGCACTGGTACCCAATCCTAAAGAGCTTGTCTCAAGGCCCAGCCTGGCCTTTACCTCAGATCCCTCATCTTCTGACTCAACAAAACAATCAGATTCTGCACAGTCAACTCAGAACCTTAAATCTGGCTACATGGCAGATAATATAGCCACTCAGACCACACCTCTCTCAAAAGCTGTTATGGATGTCATTTTAGAAGCCAGGAGGCTCAGCACTAGGAAATCTTATGCAAAAAAATGGAAGAGATTCTGTGCTTGGAACCAGGCACAGGGACTCGAACCATTTGTTCCAAATATACCTCAGATTTTACAATACCTAACTGAGATGCTGGACAAAGGCCTATCCTTCTCATCTATTAAGATCCATGCCTCTGCCATTTCAGCTCATTACAATACGGAACCTCCTATTTTTTCACATCCACTACTAAGGCAGTACCTCAGAGGGGCAAAAAACATAAGACCCCCAAGGAGAGCACAAATACCTACTTGGGACCTCAATTTTGTTTTAGAAAAGCTCACACTGCCTCCTTTTGAGCCAGCCAGCACAGCTGATATAAAATTCTTATCATGGAAAACTGCTCTGCTCCTAGCAATAACTTCAGCAAGAAAAGTCTCAGAGTTACAGGCATTAATGGCAGTGGAACCTTTCATTTTTCACCAGGACAGGGTCTTGGACAAACCCAACATTTATGCCAAAGGTGGTTTCCAGTATGGCTCTTAACCAAACCATTCATTTGCCAACTTTCTATCCAAATCCCCAGAATAAAGGGGAGAGACTTATGCACGCTTTGGACATACACAGACAGCTACGATTCTACTTGGACAAAACAAAAGCTTTCAGAAAAAGTGAGCAACTGTTTGTAGCTTATGCTGCAGGATCACAAGGAAAGCCTATCTGAAAGCAGACAATTTCAAAATGGATAGGACACTGCATTAGCTTCTGTTATGCACAACATGGCAAAACAGTGCCTAAGGGCTACCAGAGCAACAGCCACTTCAGCAGCCTTTCTCAGAGGAGTACCAACCAAAGACATTTTAGAAGCTGCAACCTGGAGTTCAGTGCACACTTTCACCAAGCAGTACCACTTACCTCTCTACTCTAAATCCAGAGCAAGCTTTGCCACTGCAGTTCTGCAGGGCCTGGTAGCCTCTCCTAATCCAATTTAGGCCCAGCCACCCAACCTCAGCTTTGGGATTCAACCCAAGTGTAATGACTGTAACAGTGAAACACTATGAACATAGTACAGTTATGTACCTACCATAAATGTAGATGTTCGAGTGTATTCACTGTTGCAGTCCAGGTTACCCACCCACCATCCCCTTCTCACTGCTGGGACTTTTCTGTACTTCTCAACTCTATACAACCTATGTGGTGTATTTGCTTGTAGAGGAAGGAATGTTTATTTTATTACATGCATGCATTTTGGCATAATTTTTTACAGTCTTCATATTTTGGGGCACCTGACATCTGGGGTAAGAAAAACTGAAGAAAATGGCGTTGGTTGCATCTTTTATACCCCTGGCGCACTGACATCAGGGAAGAAGCGACAGCAACTGACACTGGACCTAGACTTTGGAACTCTGGCTGACTGCGGGTAGCCTGCCAGCAGGATAACCCAAGTGTAATGACTGCAACAGTGAATACACTCAACATCTACATTTATGGTAGTTACACAACTGTACTTTTTGACTCTTTAGAAGCATCTTGCATGGCTGCTGAAACTGGGTCTGTACTTAGAAGGCATGCTTGCCTTAAGGAGCAAAACTTGCCAGTTCATGTTAAAGCTAAATTACTGGATGCTCCCTTAAACCAAGACCGCCTGTTTGGCAACAAAGCAGAAAAAGTCCTCAAAAGGATGGAGGAAAAATCTAAATCTCTGCAAATTGTTAAAGATTTCCTACAGGTACAGCCTCTCAGATTTAGTAGACATTGGCTTTCAAAGAATTGGTCCTATCCAGTCAGTCCAAACCCAGGAACAGCAGACCACCTAGGTTACAGTCTCAGACTGCGCACAGGCATAAGCAGTGGGAGGCTCCCACGTCCAAAGCAGGGAGCAGTAAATCTACCCCCTATGGGGAAATGGCACAATGACTTAACCTTAACCCTCCCAAGCCCTGCTCAACTGCCTGCTCCCTTAGGGGGAAAGCTCACCCTGCATGCAAAAAACTCGGAGCTCATTACCAGGGACAAATGGGTTTTGAATATAGTTTCCCAAGGATACAGATTCCACTTCCACTCCCTACCAACCCCAAACGGTTGGCCAGACCTACCCCCAAATCAGTGGGCGGAGGCCCAACAGCAGGTTCTCTCTCCTCTAAGTATCAGGGCTGTTCAACCAGTCTCAGCAGAAAAAAGTGGATAAGGTTTTTATTCAAGACTTTTCCTGGTACCCAGAAAAGACTGCTCCTGGCGTCCTATCCTGGACCTCTCTATTCTAAACACCTTTTTGGTAATCCCAAAATTCAAAATGCTAACACTTCCAACAGCTTCTTCCTATGTTAGGCAAAGATACCTGGTTGGCGACCTTAGACTTAAAGGAAGCTTAACTGCACATTCCAATAAGGGAATCTTGCAGGAAATACCTGCACTTCAGGGCAGGCTCCATGCACTATCGGTTCTCTGCACTTCCCTTTGGCTTGTCTACTGTGCCCAGGGTTTTCACAAAGTGTCTAGCTCCAGCCATTGCATTTTGCAGGCAGAGAAATTTTCAGATATACCCATACTTGGACGATTGTATGATTTAGGCAGAAAGCCAGGACTTGCTTTTACAATATCTGACATTTGTAAAGAAACTTCTAACCTCTCTGGAGTACACCATAAACGAAAATAAATCTTACCTAGTACCCTGCCAACAAATTGTATTCCTGGGAGCAAGCTTGAACACAACTTCCCAGATGGCTTTCCTCACTCGAGAAACAAGTTTATTTGACAACCTTCTTCAAACTATTGGCCACAAAACCCCAGCTGTCTGCAAGCCCTGAGGTTCATGACCTCTTGCATTCTACTAATTCCATATGCAAGACTGCATATGAGGAAACTACAATGGTATCTAATCTAAAAAGTCTATGGTGCCAACATTCTCAGGACCTGGAATCAATGATTCCGATCATTCCTTGTATAAAGACAGAGTTCCTTTGGTGGGCAGAGGCCTGCTTCCACAACAAGGGGCTCCCTTTCACTCTACCCCCTGCCGCCCAAACCCTAACAACAGACACATCAGACTATGCATGGTGGGCTCACTTGTCAGGGCAGTGCATTTGGGGCAAATGGATCCCAAGACAGCTGCACCTGCATATCAAACAAAAAGAAATGTTAGCTGTACAGAATTCCCTGACAGCCTTCAAAGACCGCATTCTTCATGGACAACTATTGGTAAAGACAGACAACACCACAGTTATGTGGTTACATAAACGAGCAGGGGGGACACACTCGTATCCCCCTCTGCAGACTAGCCATGGCTCTGTGGAACACAGCCTTGAGCTACCAAGTGCACCTACAAGCTCAATTCCTGCCAGGCAAGCTAAATTCACTGGCAGATGACTTGAGCAGAAATCTCATGGACCCACACGAATGGAAACTGGAACCAAAAATATTCAACCTCTTGAGGAACAAATGGGGGACCCCAGAGTTAGACCTGTTTGCCTCCCCTCAGAACTACCAATTGAAAAAATTTTGCACAAGGATTCCCCACAGTCAAGCTTGGAAAGTGGATGCCCTGTCCTTTACCTGGGAAAGCCTCTTGGTTTATGCCTTTCCCCCTATGCCTCTCCTCTCGAAGGTTCTGCTAAAGATCAAACAGGACAAGCCAAGGACAATACTGATTGCACCAGACTGGCCGCGCCAGCACTGGTACCCCCTATTGAGCAGTATGACACTACTGGATCCATGGCACTTGCCTCAGACTGATTCCCTGCTGTCCCAGCAGGCGGGCCAGATTCTGCACCCTCAGCTTCAAACCATGAACCTTGCAGCCTGGCTAATTCCGTGAGCTCTCCAATAGCATCCCTCAGTAAGCAGGTGTTAGATGTCATTCTGGAAGCAAGGAGGCCTAGTACTAGAAAATCCTATGTTGAAAAGTGGAAAAGATACTGTTCCTGGAGCCAGACTCTTTGAAGGAGCACAACATTGCCCAGCTATCATATTCTTCAGTATTTAACAGAAATGCTCCCCAATGGCCTATCCTTCTCGTCAATTAAAATTCATGCCTGTGCTATTTCAGCTCATTATAATAGTGAGCCACCCCTCTTCTCTCACCCTCTGCTAAAACAATTCCTTAGAGGGGCCAAAAATTTAAGACCTCCTAGGAGAGACCCTACTCCAGCCTGGGACCTTAACTTTGTATTGGAAAAGCTCACACTCCCTCCCTTTGAGCCAGCTGCAACAGAAGAGTTGAAATTCCTTTCTTGGAAAACAGCATTCCTTCTAGCCATCACCTCAGCAAGAAGAGTGTCAGAATTACAGGCCCTCATGACAGTGGAACCATTCATTATATCTTCCATGCAGACAGAGTTTCCCTCAGGACCAATCCTTCCTTTATGCCCAAAGTGGTGTCTAGTGTTGCCCTAAATCAGTCCAGTCACTTGTCCACTTTCTTCCCTAATCCACAAAACAAAGGAGAACAAATACTGCACTCTCTGGACGTGTACAGACAACTTAGATTTTATTTGGACAGGACTAAGCCTCTCATAAAATCTGAACTGCTGCTAGCTGGCTTTGCTGCAGGGGCAGAGGGGAAGGCCATTTCAAAGCAAACCATTTCCAAATGGATAGCCCATTGTATTCATTTCTGCTACAAGCACCATGGAAAACCTCCACAGGGGATAAGATCACGTTCCACCAGGGCTGCATCTACCTCTGCAGCCTTTGTCAGAGGAGTCCCTACCAAGGATATCCTAGAAGCTGCTACCTGGAGCTCTGTACATACTTTCACCAAGCATTACCACATGCCTCTTTTTTTCTAAATCCAGAGCTGGTTTTGCCACTGCAGTCTTCCAGGGCTTAATAGCTGGCCTTAATGCTCTAACTTCCTCCTCCCTTCCTTAGCTTTGGGAATCAACCCAAATATGATGACTGCAACAGTGAAACACGAAGAACATAGTACAGCTGTGTACACTTACCATAAATGTAGATGTTCGAGTGTATTCACTGTTGCAGTCCTGCTTACCCTCCCTCCAGCCCCCCTGACTTCTGTTGGCTCTGCCTTTTCTTCTTGATTGGTATATTTAAGTTTTCTGGTATATTTGCTTTTTGATGGAGGTGTCCATAACATAGTATTGCTTCCCATTGTGGGAGCACCTGACATCTGGGGCAAGAAAAACTGATGTAATGGCGTCGGCTGCATGTTTTATGCCCCTGACGACCTGACGTCATGGAAGAAGCGACAGCATCTGACGCAGGAATCCAAGACTCTGGTATTCAGGCCGGCTGAGGCTACCTGCAGGCAGATAACCCAAATGTGATGACTGCAACAGTGAATACACTCAAACATCTACATTTATGGTAAGTGTACACAACTGTACTTTAGGAACAGCCTAGCCAAGTCTGTCTTCAGTGCGACTGGCATACTGTGCACTGGGGAGCAATGCAGGCACCATTACAGTGACCTGAAACAGTGCATACAGGCACAACCTGACCAGTGGCTGGATGAGTTTACAACTGCTGACATCCCACAGTTGTGTAAATATACAGATAAAGCAACTTTTAAATGTTTTAGAAAGCTGTAAATAACCAAGACCTGTGCGCATAATGCTTTCATGTCTCATTTTATGTCCTTTATTTTATGGCTGCACAGAAATTTCAGCAAACAGGGAGACACATGCTGAGTGATTGGAGAGACTCAGAGAGGCAAGGGGTATGTATGAAGCACAAATTAAATATACTTGTATTAAATATATTGGTATTCTGTAGATTAGTAGCAATTTAAGCATGCAGATCTTAACCACAAAAGCAAGCATACATGCTTTCTTCTGTAGCTCTTGGTAATTGTATTAGGCAAGTGTAATACTGTATTCAGAGTAGGTGGGTAGAGTTCCCAGACGTAACCTATGCATTCAGATTTAACAAATATTTTTAAATTTAATTTGCAGCAATATTGGCTTTAATGCCATGTTGTAGAGTCTTTAAAAGCATATGTGGAATATCTGCATATTCCAAGGATTACATGTAGTAATTCACAATCTTTTTTTGGATTGGGAAAGCTGTATTGGTAATATAATAATAAAAGTATATTTATTGTAATAAATCATGAGTGCGATATATATTGGCACTAATCATTTATTTTCTTTTTTGTCTCACCCCACCCCTTATCTCTTTTTTAGGTTAAATAGAAACACACCATTATGGTGTCATACTTTTCTGCCAACATAACTATAGCTTTCAGCCCAAAGAGTTTGGCAAACTGCTGAGGCTCAGCCTGCCAACCCTTCACTAGCTGCCGCACCAACACCCAGCACCTATGGAATGCAGTACTGCCTGTGCAACCCCTGCACTACCTAGCCTGCCCACATCGGGTAGCATTGCCCCGGCTGCTGGTGCATTGGTATTATCTTTGAGTGTTGGTGAAGGTGGTGATTATACCATCCACAAGGAGCTGCCAAGGATGGTGCGTGATGTTGCAGAAGCTAGCATTGGTGCCCACATCAGCCACTGGGTTGTTCATTAGAATGGAAAAGAGACTCCAACGTTAAGTATTCTGACAGGGAAACAAGGAAGGGGTCAATGATGACAGTTCTGAGGGTGAGGACTAGAGTCTCACTGTTCTCACACTTGATAGGCATGTGCCTGTGGTGTCCCCTACCTATCACCCAATCATGGTATTCCCCTACTTTTGTGTCCATCACCATCCCTGTGTCTGTTTTGTTTGTGTGCACATGCTACCTCACCTACCCTACCCACCTCCCCTTCACATTCATCTCTTCCCCAACATTCCTCCCTTCTTGAAATCCAAAAAAAATGGGCACCTGTCCCACCAAAAAAATTGTCCCATACACAGCTCACTTTGCATGTGTGTGTTCTCAAAACATTTGATTTGGTTCAGTTGGCTATTCTACATTATTGGATTGCTGTCACCCATCTGTGTTGTGGTGACTGTCTATATTTATCCCATATTCTGTACATATTCATGTTAAGGTGTTGAAGAAGTGGATATCTGTGGTCCTTTCCTAATTCCCTCATGCAAATTCCTTTATTGCTACCCTTTGTTCTTTCCTTTGCTTGCCCCCCAGTTTACCATTTTCCTATCAACCCCATTTTCACACCTTTAATCTAGTCAAAAAAATCCAATCACCCATTTGCACACCACACATGGCCAGTAGTGGCCCATAAAAAAGCCTTCACTTGTTGTTGTCTGCTTTTGTGCGGAGTTTAGTATCATGCACCAGTGCCAAGTGATGGTGAATGGGTCTATACATCCTATGTCAAAATCTGATGCAATTTTCCCATCGGACACACTTGTCCAGTTATCTTCACACAATGCTGCTTAAACTTTCTGTGCTAAAGGAACACAGAGTTAAAACAAGGTAAAGCCACATCTTTGTAATGTTTAGTCTGACAGTCTGTACACTGCTGAATGTAACAAAATGCAATTTCCTTTGTGGAGTTTTGACGTAAAGCACATGACTGAAGATTTTTTGGCCAAGAGCATCAAGGGTTCAGTTCCACATGCATGTCGCATCATTTCTTAGTGTGATGTTATATGTGTATAATATGTTTAATCACCCACATCTTAACATTTGCAACACGTATGCGTTCTCATGGAGATGTATTGAATACTGGCACAAAATAAGCATTTGAGGTGACATCACCACAACTGTCACATATGTATGTAATATTGTTCTGCTTATCACAAGTGTGTTGTCCCTATCCTAACCCTTCTTTAATCTTATGTCACTCACTCAATGTTACACAGCATTATTGATAACATTTGGGGGAAGACACATAGTTTAGTGTAGTCATTGATAGTGACATTTGCAGTCCTGATCACATTTACTTGGCTAATGACATCCTAACACAATTTGTAAAAAAAAAAAGAGAGAGAGAATAATCTGGATTTGTGACCTGGCTCTCCTGTACTCTGACCAGGAGCTCACTGCTCTTGCACACTGTGTGACAGAGACAGGTAGGCAGCAGGTGTATTTTCCACGCTCAGTACTGTCCAGATTGCTAGTGGCCATGCCTCACTACTAAGCTTGTTTGTGTGACAGAAAGAGAACTAAATTACTTATACTTCTTATCTTAAGCATGGAGCTGTTTGCTTGGTGCTTAACGTTGTGCAACTGGAGAAGACAATGGCAACACATAATTAATGTAATAAAACTTTGGCTGCAGCACTTTACATATAAATTACACCATGAACATCACAGTATCTGTCAGCAGTTTCCCTAATAACATGTCTTGCAAACTACTTCACAAGTTGAAATTGAATTCATGAAATGTGAATCACGCATGCAATGACACTTTGCTGTCATCCGCATAAATCATTTTCTTGGTGAAGCGCTATGTACAGAAGTGTTTAGCATGGCTTACACTGATTACTCTGCTGTTATTTTCCATTACATGGTAAGACATTCATAAACACAATGTAAGAGCAGCGGCATGTGTGCTTTACTGAACACATACTTTCTGATGTTCATGTGTGCACTGCAGTAATGCACTTGTAAATGATATATCAGTACCTGGGCCATTGTCAAGCAGGCTACAGAAGTAAAGGGCATTAACTGCATTGCTACATTTCTTTTGGGTTTACACTGACACTGGGCATTGGTCTTCCATGATCATATCACATTGATTTTGCCATTAAATTCTAGTAATGTGGACATTATTTCCTCTGAATATGAAGACACTTACCTCCACATTTGCAGTATTGTTTTTTCCAAAGTGTGTGTGTATGCATGTGTAGTCAGAAGAGCTTGACTCCAGGTCCTGCTGCCCTCTCTCAAGGATCATTCTGAAAATTTCTTTTACACTAGTACATGACTCCACAGCAGTTTCATACAGACCTCTCCACATCATTTTCTCATCATACTTTGATGATGGAATCCTCTTTAAAGTGCACGCTAACACTGTTAATGTCAGACTTGTTCCGTGGCACTAGTGTTAAGTACTGTGATGTTCTTCATGTTCACTGTTGCAGTCATCACATTTGGGTTATCTGCTTGTAGTAGCCCTCAGTTGGCCTGATTATCAAAGTCTTGGGTCCTCCTTCGGTTGCTGTCTCATCTTCCATGACGTCAGGTGGTCAGGGGTATAAAGCATGCAGCCGACGTCATTACATCAGTCTTTCTTGCCGTGCGGTGCCCGAAGCAGAAGAAGTTTGCAAGTGCCGGTCGTCCGACTCCTGAAATTTTCGTTTTTGAGTTTCAGAACCGAAGTCTTCAACTAAAGCTAAGTACCCCGTTGGGGAAACTTTTTCTTGCTCTAAACCGATGTCAGTAAAAGTCAATAATTGTATTTCTTGTGGAAAGCAAATACCTCATAAAGATTTTCATTCATACTGTATTCCTTGCCTAGGCCCTGACCATGACGTACCTTGCTGTCGGTTTTGTGACTTATTTTAACAATGAACTATGTGTCATATGCATATTTACGCTTCTAAATATTTTGGTACTCGGTTCAATTATCCAGATATGTCTTCGGTAAGCCACCCGACTACCGACATTCCAAAAAAAACGCAAAGATAAAGACAAAGACAGGCCTCCTAGGTCCAAAGCTGCCGACGACGCTTCTCCTAAGCTAGTTGTCAGTTCACCGGTACTCAGTGAGGCACTTTTGCAGCCCTTGATACCCGCTACCTCAGATTTGTAGGCCTCTACTGAGACCCATTTGGAGTCCGGTATGCCACGAGACGCTTCAACTGTGGAACCTGCGGATGTCTCTACTTTAGATGGGTCCGGAGCCGCTGTGCAGGCACCGGCTTCTGAGTGTGTATTCAGGCCTACTGACTTGTATATTAAACTGACGCCATCTTCTTCTTCAAGGCCTAAAACTCGAACCATGCCTAGAAAACAGATGCCCAGACTGCATGGTCAGGCCTCTATGCCTAAAAAACAAATGATAAGAATGGCTGAAGACCTTGTTACTTTAATCAGGGGATGCCAACCTTCCCCCCTCTGAGACCTAGGACTGAATTTGCTTATGATACTTCTGATTAGGATTCTGAAATTTCTGATTCCTTTGATGACCAGGATTTACCCTTATCAACCTATGAGGATTCTGATGCAGAGGACTCTATTCCCTCTGCTTCCCCTGCAGAGGATTTCTCTTTTGGTGAAACCTTGCATACTCTTAGGGAGCATTTTCGCTGGGAAAGCCAGGATTACTCTGATTCTAAAAAGAGGCTTAGGGATTTCTTACTCCTGCCCCAACACAGGCCATTAGCCATTTCCCTTGTACTGGACATTGTTGATTATGCCTTTTTGGAATCTAGCGTGGCCCCTGACTCTACCTCCTGCTCCCAGAAAACCTGATAGATATTACAGGGTTCCTGACTCTCACACGTTCCTTTTTAAAAATCCTACTGTGGATCCTGAGACCATTTCACAGGGACCCAAGGGCATTAAGGCTACTACTGCCAAACATCCTACCCCCTCTGATAGAGATTCCAGGGCGCTGGATAGATGGGGTAAGAAGGTATACACTTCTGCAATCTTGGGCCTTAAACTGCCAGTTTAATATGTTAAAGTATCAGCAGCATATTACTGGATTGCTTAAACAGAAAATTATGTTGATTCCTGACTGTGCTGAAAATAAGGATTTACAGGATTTAATATATTCTGCTGAACAAGTTGGAAAACATACTTTGCAATGTGGTTTTGATTCACTAGAGGCATCTTGCAGGGCTGCTGTCACTGAGTCTGTACTTAGAAGGCATGCTTGGCTTAAGGAGGAATCTTTGCCAGATCGTGTAAAAGTGAAATTGCTGGATGCTCCCTTAAATCAGAACCGCCTGTTTGGCAACAAAGCAGAAGAAGTACTTAAAAAGATGGAGGAAAAAGCTAAATCTATGCAAACTGTTAAAGAATTCCTACAGGTGCAGCCTTCAAGATTTAGTAGGCATTGTCCCTCTAAGAATTGGCCCTTTCCTGCCTCTTCCAGGCCTTGTCAGTCAAAACCCAGAACCATCAGAACACCCAGGCTTCAGTCCCAAAGTACACGCAGGACTAAGCAGTGGGGGGCTCCCACTTCCAAATCAGGGAGTAGTAAGACTCCCCCCTATGATAAACTGTCTCAATGACTTAACTTTAAAACTTCCAAGCCCTTCTTATCTGACTGCTCCTTTAGGGGGAAAGATTGCTCTGCAGACAAAACACTGGGAACTAATTACCCAGGACAAATGAGTTTTAAATCTAGTTTCCCAAAGATACGTATTTCACTTCCACACGTTACCAACCCCAAACAGTTGGCCAGATCTACCCCCAAATCAGTGGACAGAGACTCAAAAGGCAAGTACTCTCTCTCTTAAGCATAAGGGCTATTCAAACTGTACCAGAAGAGGAAAAGGGACAAGGTTTCTACCCAGAAAAGACAACCCATGGAGTCCTATCCTGGACCTTTCTATCCTAAACACCTTTTTGGTGATTCCAAAATTCAAGATGCTAACTCTTCACCAGTTGCTTCCTGTGCTAGGCAAGGAAGCCTGGTTGGCAACACTGGATTTAAAGGAAGCCTACCTGCACATCCCAATCAGGGAATCTTGCAGAAGATACCTACTCTTCAAAGCAGGCTACATGCACTGTCAGTTCTCTACATTGCCCTTTGGCTTATCTACTGTGCCCAGGGTATTCACAAAGTGCCTAGCTCTAGTCATTGCATTTTGCAGGTAAAGAAATATTTAAATATACCCATACCTGGACGATTGTCTTAATTCAGACAGAAAGCGAGGGCATACATTTGAATCATCTGGCGTTTATACAAAAGGTGCTAACTTGTCTGGGGTACACCATAAATGAAAATAAATCGCATCATGTACCCTGTCCACAAATTATATTCCTGGGAGCAAGCTTAAACACAACTTCCCAGATGGCTTTCCTCACGCCAGAGAAACAAATTCATTTGACAGCTTACTTCAAACTAATGGCCACAAAAACCCTGCTGTCTGCAAGGCATATACTACAAGTCTTGGGGTTCATGGCCTCCTGCATTCTCCTAATTCCATATTCAAGACTGCATATGAGTAAACTACAATGGTATCTAAAAAGCCTATGGTGTCAACATTCTCAGGATCTAGAAGCAATTATTCCTATCATAACTTGCCTCCAGTTACAGTTCCTTTGGTGGGCAGAGGCCTGCCACCAAAACAAGGGACTTCCATTCATTCTACCCACTGCCGCCCAAACCCTAACAACAGATGCATCAGACTATGCATGGGGGGGCTCACCTGGCAGGGAAGTGCATTCAGGGCAAATGGAACCAAAGTCAAATGCACCTGCATGTCAATCAAAAAGAAATGCTAGCTGTACAGAATGCTCTGACAGCCTTCAAGGACCACATTCTTCCAGGACAATTGATGGTAAGGATGGACAACACCACTGTTATGTGGTACATAAACAAGCAGGGGGGAAACCATTCATACTCCCTCTGCAGACTAGCCATGGCTCTGTGGAACACAGTCTTGAGCTACCAAGTGCATCTACAGGCTCAATTCCTGCCAGGAAAGCTAAATACACTGCAGACGAACCAAGAAGAAATCTCATGGACCCACAGGAGTGGAAACTGGAACCAAAGACTTTCAACATATTGATAAACAAATGAGGGAGCCCAAATATAGACCTGTTTGTCTCCCCCCAGAACTACCAGTTAGGCAAATTCTGTACAAGGGCTCCCCACAAACAAGCTTGGAAAGTGGATGCCCTGTCCTTCACCTGGAAAAATCTATCAGTGTATGCCTTTCCTCCTCTGCCTCTCCTCTCCAAAGTACTACTAAAAATCAAACAGGACAAACCAAGGACGATACTGATTGCCCCAGACCGGCCATGCCAACACTGGTACCCCCTCTTGCGCAGTGTGTCACTGCTGGCATCATGGCACCTGCCTCAGACCTTTACCCCACTGTCCCAGCAGGAGAGCCAGATTCTGCATCCTCAGCTTCAAACACTGAACCTGGAAGCCTGGTTAATTGCTTGATCTCTCCATTACCATCCCTCCGTAAACAAATGTTGGATGTCATTTTGGAGGCAAGGAAGCCTAGTAGTAGAAAATCTTATGCTGAAAAATGGAAAAGATTCTGTTCCTGGAACCAAACTCAAGGGATGGACATGCAGCGCCCAATTTACCTCAGATTCTTCAATACTTAACTGAGATGCTTCACAAGGGCCTTTCTTTTTCCTCCATCAAAATTCATGCCTCAGCCATTTCAGCTCATTACACCACAGAACCATCCCTCTTCTCTCATCAACTGCTCAAGCAGTTCCTCAGAGGGGCCAAAAACTTAAGGCCACCCAGGAGAGCCTCAACTCCAGCCTGGGACCTTAACTTTGTATTGAAAAACTCACTCTACCTCCTTTTGAGCCCAGCTGTAAGTGCAGAGTTAAAATTCCTTTCTTGGAAAACAGCCTTCCTTTTAGCAATCACTTCAGCTCAAAGGGAATCTGAATTACAGGCCCTTATGACAGTGGAGCCTTTCATCATCTTTCATGCAGACAGGGTGTCCCTCAGGACCAACCCCTCCTTCATGCCCAAGGTAGTATCCAGTGTGGCTCTTAATCAGTCCATTCATTTGCCAGCCTTCTTTTTCTAATCTACAGAACAAAGGGGAATGGATACTGCACTCCTTACATGTGCACAGACAACTTAGATTTTACTTGGACAGGACTAAACCTCAAAGGAAATCTGAACAACTGCTGGTGGCATTTGCTGCAGGGGCAGAGGGGAAGGCCATTTCAAAGCAAACCATTTCTAAATGGATAGGCCATTGCATTCATTTCTGCTATAAGCACCATGGAAAACCTACCCCACAGGGGATAAGAGCATACTCAACCAGGGCTGCATCTACCTCTACAGCCTTTCTCAGAGGTGTCCCTACCAGGGATATCCTAGAAGCTGCTACCTGGAGTTCTGTACTTTCACCAAGCATTACCATTTGCCTAATTTCTCAAAATCCAGAGCTGGTTTTGCCACTGCAGTCTTGAGGGCCTTATAGCTGGTTCTAATGCTGTCTAAATTCCTCCTCCCATCCTTACCTTTGGGAATCTACCCAAATGTGATGATTGCAACAGTGAAACATGAAGAACATAGTACAGTTGTGTACACGTACCATAAATGTAGATGTTCTAGTGTATTCACTGTTGCAGTCCTGGTTACCCTCCCTCCAGCCCCCTGACTTCTTTTGGCTGTACCTCTATTCTCCTTTACTGTGCTTAAAAGCTTTTTGGTGTATTTGCTTTTTTGTTGGAGGTATAACCTTGCATATTTATATTTAATTGCTTCCCATTAAGGGGGCACCTGACATCTGTGCCAAGAAAAACTGATGTAATGACGTCGGCTGAATGCTTTATACCCCTGACTACCTGACGTCATGAAAGATGAGAGAGCAACCAACGCAAGACCCAAGACTTTGATAATCAGGCCGACTGAGGGCTACTGCAAGCAGGTAACCCAAATGTGATGACTGCAACAGTGAATACACTCAAACATTACAACAGTGAATACACTTGACCATCTACATTTATGATAAGTGTACACAACTGTACTTTCTCTAACTTGTGTAACTAGTTAGGTAGAGGATCAAATCTCATGAAAGTCAACTTGCGCACGTGTGTGTGTGTGTGTGTGTGTGTGTGTGTGTGTGTGTGTGTGTGTATGTGTTTGTGTGTGTATGTGTTTGTGTGTGTGTGTGTGTGTGTGTGTGTGTGTGTGTGTGTGTGTGTGTGCGCGTGTGTGCACACTCGCTGTCTGAAGCACTTGACTGCAGGTCCTGCTGCCCTCTCTCAAGCATCATTCTGAAAATACTTTTCCACTTGTACGTGACTCCTCAACAATTTCATACAGTCCTCCACACATCATCTTTTCAGTATACATTAATGATGTCATCCCCTATGGAGTATGTATGGCCATTCAACTCTGGAGGCAATTTTACATCAGGATATGAATCCACATGCATGTCACACAATCCTCCAACATCATCATCTCAGCATACATTGATGATGTCATTCCCTATAAAATGCACTCTGACAGTATTAAACTCAGACATTTGTGTTGGCACTAGCATTAAAAATGCTTGTCTAGCTTTTGTAACAGGATAGGTAGGGGGTTCCAATCTCACAGCAGTCAATTTAATTGTGTGTGTGTCTGTGTGTGTATTTATTCATTCAACTATAAGTCTGGAGAAACTTTTACATCAGGATATGAGTCCACATCTGTATCATACACTCCTTCAAAAATAATGTTCTCAGTGCAAAATGATGTTATCATCCTCTCTAAAGTGCACTCTGATGCTGTTAAAGTCAGACATCTGGTGTGGTGCCAGTCTTATGTTGTATGTAATCCAGCTTTGTATAGCTACACAGATGTTGGGTTTGAATCTGACCTCACTCAACTTGCATGCGTGCAGTTAGTGGTGTTTTGCAGTTGTATGATGTTTGAATCAATTTTCATTTGACTCCCACTCATGAGAACATTTTACATAGCCCCATGAATCCAACTTCCCCTGTTCCCTCTGTACGGATAACATCCATTGCTGCTGAACACTATGGATGTCATCATCTCAAAGATGCATGCACACATTGTGAAGCAGTACCCCTAAATTACCCTGTGCAAGTGATCTCCAGACCACTGGTTGTGTGACTGCTAATCTGTCATGGAGTGGTACACATGTCACACATGGACAGAGGCAGTCTGTAATAAACTCAAACACGTACAGACATACACCTAATATCTTCCATCCCATAGATACAACAATGTTTGTTTAAATGGTATAATGGTTAGGATTTTATGTACTCTTGACCATTAACCTAGTAAAACCTTGTGATCCTCTGAAGATTGCACATATCAATGTTGTTGTCATCTATATGTGCTATGTCGCCGTGTGGATGTATTGTAACCTATAACCTACAACAGTGTATTCCAGTCAATGATTTGGGCTACTGCACTGATGGCCACTGCTGCCATTTGCTTACATGTTCCTTCCATAACAGCTGTAGTAATGTGCCTCTTGAGGACTGTTGTCATGAGATGATGGTATGTATATTGTTGCATTGCTAAGGCATGTAATCTTGTAGTGGAGTATATCAACATTCTACACAGTTGTCATTCAACCATTACAGGGATAGCTGCAGTATGGCACAGGTGTGCATGTATGTACATAGCATCTGGGAATGTTATCTAACTTATAGCAATATTACATCATACTGATTATGCAGAGACATACTCCTGGGTTCATCTACATGTTGTAACGCTGTTATATACATAAACAATATGACATGTTCAGATTCACTTGCAACCTTGGGGAATTAATTTCATACAAAATTGTGTTGCTATTCACAAGAATTATTCAGGTGTTCCACAGCAACATTGTAGGACTGTCAGCATTTGTATCATTAAATTTTCTGCATGAACTATATCCACTTCAGTTGTAATGTGTCCCTATGTGGTGTCAGAGGTCTCACCCATACATTTTCACAGATAAATATATAGGTATATGATGTACAATTGATGTAGTGACATGAAACAGGTTGAGCTGTACAACTTTAACAGTTCCACTGTGGTGTATGTTATTCATACCCAACATTTTATTTGGAGGTGATGCCACAAAGCATTTTGTAACTATGTCTGAAGGCTTAAGGGAAATACCCAGCTATGCGCAGAGCTGATGGTGGTTGGCACCACCCATACTGAACCAGAGAAAGTAGGCAACCTTCTAGCTGACAGATTTGGATCAAACTTCAACCCCTTGTTCCCACTGGTTGTCACCCAAAGTATATCTGCCACCATTCCTCAGCCTATTATCACAAGAGAGCAGGTCGTTTCTGCTCTCTGTAAGGCTAGAAACACACCATCAATGGGCCCTGTCAACATCCCTAGTTGAGTTTAAAATAACTTCAGACATGAGCTTGCAGACCCATGTGAATCCCTGTTCGAACACAGCTTCCAGACAGGCTGTATTTTGGCAAAATGGTGGGCAGCAACAGTTATCAACATATGCAGGGAATTATAGACATATACGCCTGAATAGCCTCATCAGTAAGGCCATGGAAATATTCATCATGGGCCTTATCAACAAGGTCACAGCTCATTTCCTAACTCTGGAACCAACCTGGTTTGGATTTATTAAGGGTAGATCTTGGCTATTAAATGTTGTTGGCTTCTTTGAGAAGGTCACCAAGGCCATGGATGAGGGAAACGCTGTGCATCCTGCCTGACTTGACCTGGCCAAGGCATTAGACAAAATTCCCCACTCAGGTTCATAGGTGTTTACTAGGCTAATGGCTACAAGGGCCTTTTTAAGCCTACCCATGCACCCACAATCTCTGAAATGTTCTGGTACCCTTTATATGTGTAAGCAGGGGCTTGGAAGGTGAAACATTTACAAGTAAGTGCCTGAGAGAGTAACCATGTTACATGCTGCCTGTGTCCATTAGAGACAAAGGTGCCAAACCAGGTATGAATTTCCTGTTCCCAATCCAATTGTCCAAGTTACACATGAATTGGGTTAGGAAGGCACTCTGCTTCACATGAATGGGGATCCTGTTCCAGAGAAGGGGTAGTCTCTAGGATACACACCTGTCTCTCCACCAGGTCCTGTTTATATCGCAGGCAAGGTTTAAGTCTTTTGAACAGGTAATTCTGGTGCTGTTTATTTTTCAGATATGCAGGAGGTCCATCAGAGTGGTGTCTCACAATGCCTTGTATGCCAGGCATAGATCTCCCCTTAACAGCCTGTAGGAGACAGAATACAAGGATAGGGCCTTGAGGCAGTCTGCACAGGACATGTTACTCATGCTGTGTATTCTTTTTTGTGAGAAACTTGTTGGATATGCCTTGTTAGGCACATACCAAAGGGGGCATTGTACTCGCTAGATCTAGTGAATGCCGATTTCAGTGGAACAATGGCTTCTTTGGGCCTAGATGTCATACCTTTGTTTATAGGTTGCACAACATAGAATGATTTCATCACTATTGTAGACATTTGATGGTCAAAG
Organism: Protopterus annectens; assembly: GCF_019279795.1. NCBI lineage: Eukaryota > Metazoa > Chordata > Ceratodontiformes > Protopteridae > Protopterus > Protopterus annectens. The sequence goes on along the minus strand of NC_056731.1, from coordinate 169,134,768 downwards.
GCTAGATTATTGTCTGTGTATGTCCTCATGTCCTTGACTACTGGTTCAACTCTTAGGAGTGTGTTGGTAGTGTGATAATTACCAGGGTTGATGATTTCCTAAAGAGTACTGTTATGCATTTCTTGGAATTTAGTTTTAGTCTAGGGCTCTGGCACCAGTTTGTCTGTGTCAGCCCTTCCTGGAGAACATTTGTGTTGGTAGGTGATTCACTGACCGTTCCTAATTTGTAATCCTCTGCAAAGTTAGCCAACCAGAGGCCAAAAAGAAAATTAAATGCTAAATAGTCCCAGGACTGGTCACTGAGGGACTCTGCTTGTGACTAGTCTCTTTGTAGAGGTGAACTCCATAATTCTAACTTCCTGGGTCCTGTCTGTCAGCTAGCTGGCTACCCACTGGGTTACATAAGGGTTTGTTCCTAACATCTTACATTTGTCAACAATGCCTGAGTGGGGTATTATGTGAAATGCCTTGGCCAGGTCAGGGTATGCAGTGTGAACCATTTTGCCCTCATCCATTGCTTTGGTGACCTTTTTAAAGAAATCCACCAGGTTGAGTAGGCATGACCTGCTCTTGATGAAACCAAATTGAGTTGTGTCCAGTGTCTGGAGGTTTCGTATGTCATTGATCATTTCCATGATAAGTCTGTCTTAAATGCGCATAAACCCATACATCACCAGGTGGGTAGCCAAATGGCTCACCAACAAGACACATACTGTCAAAGTGGGTAAATTCACTTCTAGCAAGAGTCCAGTAACCTGGGGTGTACCACAGTGTTCTGTACTAGGCTCTTTCCTGCTCAGTATTTATTTCTCAGTAGTCAATGTAAACGTAGACAGTCTTTGTCTGACCGCGATTGCGGATGACTGAAAACTGGGAGCAATCAGTGAATACACGAATGATATGGATATACTGCAGAAAGTGTTAATGCACACAGATGACTGTTGCCATAGCCATGGAGAGAAACTCAATTTGGAAAAAATCATCATTCCCTTTTGTAAAGCAAATACCACACCTAATTACAGTATAGACAGCAACCCCCTAAGAGTGTAGACCCAGTGGTGCATGATCTGGGTATTCAGGTTGATACTAATCTGAACTTCAACCACACTGTGTCCAGTGTGTTGAGAAAGACCTTCTATGTGGCACAACTCATAAGTGAGGTCATGGCATCCAGATCAACGGACATTATAATTTCATTGTTCTCAGACCTCACCACACAAATAGAGTACAGTGCACCCTTTTTCACGTACCTCACAAGACGACTACAACAGCTGGAGCAAACCCACAATTTTTCTCATCAGGAAAATGCAGGTTATATACAAAAAAAAGTCCTACAAAGAAGAATGTAAAGGTCTGCCACTGTATTCTGTCTCCTCCAGACTACTAAGGTATGATCTGTATCTGACCTAGAGGGCAGTGTCCAATTCAGCTGTGATGGAAATTGTACATGTTCATAAATCAAACTGCACAAGGATCACTCATTCCTAGGATCTTAACCAAGCCTCTGACATAAGTAAATCATGTTGGATAGATAGATATGTCTCTCGGAGACTTCACCTTCTCTGGACCCAAATGGACAGAGGCAGTCGGTATTACATATCATAGCATAAATTCATACCTCTGTGAACTTTGTTCACCTAGCTATTGAAAAATATTACACTCATGTTAAATCTGGCTAGGCTTGTATGGGCTGTTGGGCAGTTAGCCTAGTAGTCTTTAATGAACATATGAAGTGCAATTGCAGCGTATGTAAAGCTATTTTGTGACTATACTGCATCACTGACTTACCACTACATCACATCAGTATTACCACATGACAGTTTGCATGAACACATATGGATTTTTGTCAGGATTTAGTGGCAGTATAACATTTGGAATGGCAGTGTCAGGGGGCAGTGATAGTGTGCCACATGTCTTGAGTTTTAACATGTACATGTAGTGGGAGCTTCATGTATTTTTTGGTATGTGTGCAGTGTTACAGTGGTAGCTCCCTTGATCATTTGACACTTGACTTTGCACTGCTGTACTTTCTGTGCATAGGGGCTTAATTGATATATTGCCATCATTCTCACATACTACTGTGCCATTCAGTATAATAGATAACTTCATAATTCACACATCAATTTCAGATGCTTCAGACAACATCCATTGGTATTACATGTGTCAGATGCATGTAATACCCAGCTGTGTGTAGGGAATCTGCTCATAACAGTGTGGTGTTTGTGTGCATTGTTAACCGTTTGGCTGATACTTACATCAGCCAGGAATGCTTTAATCAGGTGCATCACATTTGGCACACTGAGCTTCCACACCATCTGGTAGGCCATACATAACTATTCTTTGGAATGTGTACTCATTAGGATTTGACAGTGCAGACTTTCCTTCAAGGTGTTCTGCTAAATGCCTATGTAATACTTCTTTTTGTGTTGCACCCAGTACATGCACAGCTCATTGACACCATTGATGGCATGGATTTCAGTCTTGCAGGTGGTGATTGTGGCTTGTGTGTCATGAAAACCTATCAAGTGGCCATGATGGCCCTGATTTCAACTCCACTAAGCACGGTCTCTCTTAAACCATCCAAAAAGGGGTCATTTATGGGGAAGTGGATGGTGAATTCCACTTATAGAATACTGACAATAATTATAGTTCATATCTGTTCCTGAAGAGCATGTTTAATAAGTTACAATCCAATATTCTGCCAGTGCCACACATTAATGGTCATAACATTGTAAGTTTCCGCGTTGTGCCTGTTTCTGTCTACATTTGTCCAGGAGTCTGTTGCTACGTGTCCCTGATTGGCTGTGAGTTATGGTGACATGTTAGTCATATTCAAGCAAGTCATTCTGCAGATCTTCAGGGTATGCACATACCCTTAATTTGTATACCATCCTTGCTAAATGCCCTCTCCAGTGAAGACATCAGTGATGTTTATATCACAATAATTCACCTCTATTGACATGTGTCCTTTTGTGGCTGTTACATATATACAATAATGTGTATTTATATCATAGTATACTTTCTCAAGAGGTGTAAACAGCAAGTATGTACTATGCTGTCTACATATGTGCTTAATGTTATGCTACTGACTTGTGCTGGAAGTGTACATAAATGTGCATATCCTATTTTGAGGACATTGACATATTTACCATGTTCTCTTAGTCTGTTCATTCCTGTCATACATGTCTGTGCTCATTTTCATGAGCGCACTTACCCTGCCCAATGTACGTTTCCTTTTATTTGGCCTTCCCATTTAACCCACCTCTTTATTTTTTTATTATTCAGATTTTTTTTATTGTACATTGCATTGAGTATACATTTCATTACTGTGTTATCACTGATGGTATTTCAGTATTTTTACCCTTGTTAGTCATTGTGGCTGTCAGCACAATCTCGCCGAGCAAGATTTTTTGTAAGCAAACTTGAATGCATCCTCTTTCTGTGCTCATGCTGCTCTGCATGGTTTCCTGGCTGGTGAAACTACTGCTGGCCATGAAACCATGCTTGTATTCATGTAAGCATGATGAGCAGCATGAATATGTGATTAGCAGTGCTGCTTATCTCGCTAACTTGGAAACTCAATGCAGGCTTTACACAAACCTTACATGGAGTTCATTGAGTCCTTGGGCATGTCTTTTTTAAATGTATTACGGCAGTTATGGTGGAGAGCTGTAGCAGCAAGTCGAAGTGCATTGCCATGGCAATATTTTTCACTTTCCTCACAGATTAACTCTAGAGGAGCAAACAGAAAGTGTCTATCTTTTTTCAGGGTGTAGGGAGGTAATCTGTGGGTGAAAATACAGAACAGGTTTTATGATGACTGACTGATTATGGATATGGTTTGTCAGGGGGCAGTATGTTTGTCTGTGAGCAACAAGCTGAAATATGTTGCTGTGGTTATTTTGTTCACGTTTCTCACAAGCCTCAAAATAATACATAGAGGTGACTATCTTGGGAATAGGTGTTGACGCACATTTGTGAAAGCAAAGAGGGTTAGCTATGTGTTCATGGTTGAATTAACATTGATATAGTTTGTTTGGGGCAGTGTATGTATCTGACAGAAACAAACAGAAATACATTTCTCTGGCCCTTATGTAGTTCATTTTCTTAATGAGTTAGCAGAAGTTTATCTTTTTGAGGGGAGGGGAGGCTCTGTGGCATTTACATGATCACTGTTAAGTGGCTTGTGGAGAGTGGTGGTCATTGTATAGCTGGAAGTTTATTACTGTCCCTGTTATATTTGTGTCTTCTTCACAGTTGATGATGATGTACTCTTTCAGATGGGCATATCCACTGGGACGGTATGAGAAATTAAGTGTACGTTTCTTGGATTGTTAGAAATGCAATAAAAATGCAGTTCATGTTTGGCTTTCAGGTTACTTTGTTATAATGTTACACCCTCACTAATGCAACTGCCTTTAGAATCAGTTCACAGCAAATATGCACATTTTTTTTCTGACAAAGTGAATGATTAATTCATAAATATATTTTGATTTTATAATGTATGAACTAAAACAGTTCTACTTTATCCCTGAAAGTGGCATCTGAAATGTTAGTTCAGGAAAAAGGGAAAACATTACTATGAATTGTAATCTGGCACTCAGAAATAATTGTTCAGCTGTTCTATTACATCTGGACCTAAAACACAATGTAACTATGGTTTATATTGGAATATCCAGATATGTTGTCCAAAAATATTTACTGGAAAATGCCAGATTGTGACATGGTCAAGATGGCAAGCAGTTAGCAGCACAGTAATTTTGTACTGCTTCTCCTATACATTTTTGAAAGGATTGAATTTTCGTTTTCATCAAAAAACAATCAAATAAGCTGGAATATCATGTTGGAAACTTCTTGGGACATTTTGTTGGAAAAATGATTTGCATTTCAAATACTTTCCTGTCAAAACTTCAAGATAAAGATTTACCTAAGAAAGATAAACCAGTCTAAAGTAGTTTCATAACAAAATTAAGTGAAAAAGGTTAGTCTATTCTATGTAGTATTCAATACCTATACTTAAAACTAGATAAACTGGATTCTAAAGTTCACAAAATAAAAGAAGATTATACAAAGCAGATTTGAATTAATCAAGTGAGGTAGAAATTCCAGATATCTGCTATGGAAGATTCTGCCACTGACATAGACAGCAGACATACAAAAGGAGAACATAGTATTGATTTTATTCTTCAACAAAACAACAAGTTCTTGGAAAAAATTGATGACCTGGAGAATAGGGTGAGGAGGAACAGCATCTGGATTTATGGAGTCCCTGAACAAATAGAAGGAAGATAACATGGTAAAATTCTTATCCACTTGGATCTCTAAAATCTTAAACCTTCCTGAAAGCCTGTCATATGGCATAGAGAGGGCTCATAGATCTTTGACTGTAGTGACACTAAGCAAAAAACATTCAAATCCAAGATCTGTAATAATCAAATTGATTTCTAGTCAAGACAAGGGTCTAGTTTTGAAAACAGCCTAGTCTGCTTTACCCATAAAATTGGTGTTTCTTTCATTAGATTTGAAAATGACTATTTCTGTCTGGTGGTTTCCAAAATAAAAAGTTGTATTTCTGTGTTAAAATCACTGAATAAAGCTGGAATAAAAACTCACCTTATCTACCCTGCAAAACTAAGGTTATTCTTGCCAGAGGGGAAAAAAGCTTTGCAGTTTCCTTCGTCCGGAAAAATAATTTACTTACTTTCAGGTCTACATAATCAGTAAAATTATCTTTAAAAATACAGGCTACAGTGAATTATTGGTCAGTTAAACAGAACAAAAAAATTCAGAGACAAAACTACCTGGTAGTTATTTATATTTTATTTGCTTTAAAATATGTTGTTTCTGAAACATCTTTTAAATGAAATCTCCTAAAGGTAATACGTTTCTGTTGTCATTACATTAATTTCAGTTTATAGTCTCTCTGTTACTGTAATATTGTAGTTCTCCCATTAGAGGGAGTAAAGTATGTAATAATAAGCTTATTTTACCCAAACTGTTATGAATCTAAAGGGGAATACCATACCTAAACAGTTTTATTTTTTTATTATTTTTTTATTCCTTTTCCTTTCTTTTCTGTCCTCTCACTCTTTCCTTTTCAACAAAAATTTAGTAACTGAGTAACTTTAATAGAATTAGTCTGGTTTGGGGGCTGGTGTGACTGTTGGGAAATGTATGTTTGTAGAAGTGAATGTTAAAGCACTTTACTGTTTTAATTTTAATATTTAACACAGTATTTACATATAGTGTTACTGACAGTGGGGGATACAGTTAAAATATGTGCACTAGTGTGTTTTTAATCCTCTTTTCTTTCTAGTGATGTTATTAAAGTTGTATGACTTTCCCCTGCTTATTTCATGTTAGAAAATGTCTTTCAGTTAAAATGCGTCTTGCAGAATGTATCCATGAGCCTTCTGTGTTTAAAGGTTTTCTTTTCAGTCTATTTTCCCACCGAATTACTGTCAACAAGAATTGCAATGTGACCTTTAACCTGTCAGAGGCAGGAAGCTTACAGAACACAGAAGAGGATTGCTAAAACAGACTTTTAAATGCTCTAGCTTTTAAAATATTTCCCAGTATTAAAGACCAACTGTAAGTAGTGCAGTTTAATATAATAGTAATTAATTTGACTTCTGAATGGCTTATTTTAGTTATGTACACCTGGAAAATCTGTTTAATTATTGAAGGGGGGACAAGTGAAATGATGCACAAAGGGTATATAGTTGATGTGGGACACATAGAGGTGTTCTTATTAAACCTCAAACACAATACACAAATGTACAATTAATAGTTGAGTGGACATTTCTGTTAAATGCTTTCAACATTACTACTGAGTCTCCTATTCCCTCTGTAGCTGGTACATTGTTATAGGGAATAGTGGAATAACTTAAATTGAAAAACACATACAATTTCATTAACATGTCTGTATTTTATGCAAAAATATAAGTTATTATCAGTCTGCTTTATAATTCTCTTTGATTGATAGATAATGAATATGAATGTAAATAGCCAAAATCTGTGCAGGTTATTTTCACAAATTTCTAGTCTGTGTGAGAGATTAGGTGAGAGTTTGTAATCATTTATTAGGTTTTTGTAGTGAATGTGGATGAAATTTAAGTAATTTACATAGGCAAAATATTAATATAGTACTGGTTCATAACCTTTTTACAAACTGTAATAAGTACAGATAATCTGTTATACAATGTTGTACATGTAGGACATGAATGTTATTCTGGTTAAATTACAGGCACATGTACCTTAAAAAGACATTGGGCAGGATTCACGAAGGCTTGCACGGAGTGTAAGAGACGTGTAACACTCCATGCAAGCCTCGCGATCCAGGAACAGCCCTAAACTCCGTGTAAGAGACCAGCTAAAACGTCTCTTACACGGACTGGGCGTGGACATGCTAAATACCTCACTTGCATCAGAAAGGTATGCAAATGAGGTATATTAGCGATCCACGAAGCAGAAACCCTATCGTGTAAGAGACGTTTTAGCTGCAGAAATGTACTCAGTTGACAACTGAGTACGTTTCTGCAAATTTCACAACGGAGCCATGTCAGCTCCAAATAAAGGGTGCATATGTGTCAGGCAGCATGCCAATGGCCAAATATGTGGCCATTGGCAAGGTAACCCGATGTAAAATTAATAAAAATATAATGTGTAAACCCAGCGCAGCCCCGCGCAAACAGGCTGTGCTGTATAAAACATAAAAATGAAGGTTATACACCCAGAAATGTGGGTTTTATGCAATACATGGAATGACAATGCAGGGACCAGCAGACCAAAAACAACATGGCCACCGTGTAGTGGTTGCTAAGGGGGGAAGCTTGAGTGTAAGAAATGTAACTAAGCATTAGTAGGCAATCTCATGTAAATGAGGGTTAGGATACTGAATCTCACAGTCACATAGCAAATGAGCACAGTCTGAGTAGTGTAAGAGATACATAAGGGGGAGGAATAGAGTAGGAGATAGGTGACATCACAGGGGGGAATGGTAGAAAGAAATGCAGTTCATTGGAGGTCAGTGTAACATGACAGATGACAGACACAGATCAGGGAAAGAGGAGTGCCACAAGATAAGTCTGGAAAAGTCATGAAATGGAAGGTGTACACTGTTACTTACACTAAAGTTTCTTGCTGGGCGTGCATACTCACGTGTGCGTGCCATGAAGCGCGAGTAGGGCAGTGTGCGCATGAGTAAGGCAGACTGAGCATGTGGGATCGTGTTGGTAGATGTTTAACACTGTTTGCGTGGGTGTGCACGCGTGTAGGGCAGACGTAGCATGTAGAAGCGTGTTGGCAGACCTGTAACACTGTTTGAGCTGGTGTGCGCGCGTTTTAACCCGAATAAGTAGATTCTGAACCGTGTAAGCACGTGTGCGTGCGTGTAAGCCACTGTGAGCGTGTTTCTGCTGGTATGCACGTTGCTCCCCCCTGAGGAAACAGAAAGGAAAAAGGAAGCAACAGAATTAGTAGGAAGCTAGCAGGGAATACTGCTAAAGCTAGCAGGTGAAAACAATTAGAAGCAGGCAATTACACAGGCAGAATAGTAGCCCAGCCCAGCACTTAAAACTCTGCAAACAGTAGTGCAGGATGTTTCTCTTAGAAGACACTGCAAGACAGGAGTAAGCTAATAGAAGTGAAAACTGAAAAAGCTTCACTCAGAGCAGAAATGTTAGGGGCTGCCATAGCTGTCATAATGAGACATAGGCGACTTGCTGAGGGTGGTGACAATGCAGATGGTGCCAGACAACCCACACTGAGGAGACGGAGAAGAGTGTACAGGCCCAGTGTCACCTACCACGGGTTACATGAGCTGGAGATAGTAGAGTGTTATAGAGTGGACAGAGAGCTCCTGCAGCAAATAGTTGAGCTGTGCAGGCCACGCCTCACACACAGAAACAACAGAGGGAACCCATCCCAGTGGAAACCAAGGTATGTGTTGGCCTAAGAATACTAGCAACAGGTACCTTCCAGAGACCAACTGGTGATATGATGGGGATATCACAGGCATCAGCCTCCAGGGTACTGCACCAGTTCCTGGATGCCATGTCAGCACATGTTGGTGATCAGGTATATTTCCCCAATGCCCGTGAGATATTGGCCAGCAATATGCGTCTCTTCCAGCAAATAGCGGAATACCCTGAGGTAGTGGGTGCAATAGACTGCACGCACATATGCATCAAAGCACCAGCCGGTGAGCGGGGTAGGGCCTACATTAACCGCAAGGGCTTCCCCTCCATCAACTGCCAGGTTGTGTGTGATGCCCAGGGCATAATAATGAATGTGTGTGCTGGCTGCCCTGGGAGTTACCATGATTCCCACATCTGGCATTTCACACAGCTGTACCAGACATTTGCCAATGGGGACATCCAACACGGACACCTAGTGGGGGATGCAGGTTATGCACTGGAGCTGTGGCTGATGACACCCATCAGAAACATACACACACCTGAACAGGAACGCCATAATGAGGCACATGCACAAACACGTAATGTAGTAGAGCATGTGTTTGGGCTGCTCAAGTCATGGTTCCGGTGTCTGGACACATCTGGTGGAGCCTTGCAGTACACACCAACTACATGTACCCAAATTGTCATGGTATGTGCTTTGCTACATAATATGATCTTGCGAAAACAGCTGCAGCAGGACCAGCGTAGGGCTGGGCCAAACAGCCCCCCACCATTGCCAAGGCCATCACAGGCAGAGCGTGACTCGGAGGAGGAACAACCTGAGCCTGCCCTAGTAGGCAGAAGGAGGCTTGCCGAGTATGCCCTGGCCTTGGCAAAGAGGCAACGCATAGCACATACACTGGCTCAGTAGGAACCCTGGGAATGATACCCCCTCTGACTCACTCAAATAGTAACATGGATGCCTAAAATGACATGACCTGCTCACAAACATGTACAGGGAAGTGTAATATGCGCATCCGACAGAGGCAGCCCTACAGCACCACCTGAGGCATGAATGCCATGTGTCAAGTAATGTAACACCATGTACTATATGCACAGCTGAGCACCCTGACTAACATCCACCCTCACCAAGCATGAAGCCACAAAATGATGATGGGATGATCAAGTGCAATAACTGGCTGAAGTAATGCAGTTAGTCAAAGGGGAGCCAATGTGTTTCAGGCTGGGAAGACATGCGGAGCATGACATGATGCACCACCTGCTAGGGGTGGTGTGCACCTATCAGTCCATGCCCCATGGATACTGGCAAAGGCTGTCAGTACCCACAGCATGCCCTGAATAGGTAAGTCTCAAAACACAAACCCACCTTCATAGGTAGCACAAGGGATAGGAACCTAGATGTAATGCTACCCAATGCCAGAAGTCTAAACAGCAAGATGTGTGCAGTGTAAACGCACACAGTATGGAGAATGTAGATATCAATCCTGTAATAGAGAACTGGGTCAAGGCTCACATCAGCACCCTAACACTACCAGGTCACACCTCATACTGTGCTGTACAGCCGCAAAACATGGAACAAGCTACAAAAGGAGGGTGACTAGCAATAAATGTCAAGGATAACCACACCCCCATGTTGGTACCACAACAAGAAGCAGCATGGATTAGCCATGGTCAAATACCAATGGCTAAAACCGCCTCCCAGTATATAGCCTGCTGCAGACTACTGTCCTAATACCAGGAACTGCACCTGGCCTATGTTGGAATACATGAATATGTCAAACCCCCCAAACCACATTATATTGCTAGACTGAAAATACCCAGACATACAACGGGAGCATTATACTAGCACCAACACAGTCGGAGAAAAGTTCTCATAATCCATAAACCAAAATGCCCAGGAACAACGTACCACTCCCACAAGAGGGGTAAGCATACTGGATGTGATAATCAGCAACATGTGTACTGGATGGCAAGATGAGAAGTGTATCCTTCACTGGTAAGACCAGACCATAGAGTAATCACACTGGATATACACATCCCGACCCCAGTCCCTGGCCAGAATACCACAGTGAAAAACATGTGTAAATCATAGGTTGCATCCCTACAAACCGATGTGGAATCCACGAAAGGCCTGTGCAAGTGCAGAATATGGGACACACCGCAGAACATGTTATACAGGCATTCCATGAACACAGCCAGGAATGCTTGGAGTATGCAATCACAAATAACAGCAAGACACAATGCCATACACGCAGGCATCTGGCATGCTGGACTCCAGACATTACCAAACCATGCAAGAGAATGAGGAAGCTACCACATGATAGAGCAAACATAAAAAGGGAAGTAATCACTGATCAGTAGTATGGCAATAACATATGTCCGCACATACAATCCACTAAGGCCAGCAACAACAAGTAGAATCTATGAATCCAGAGGCAATGTGACACCTGTCCCAAGTACACAGACAACCACAACTCCCCCCAATAAATACAAATATATGTGATAGATGCAACCATGTATCCAAACCAGAGGTTGAGATCCCCCAACTCAGTACTGTCAAAACTAGTCAGGAGGAGAAGGTAACCACATACACCACAAACCCAGTCCCACATAGACCTACCACAACTGTAAACCAAACACATAAACACACCAAAACATTCCTGGAGGCCCTAATTACAAACACACCACAACAACAGAAGCCTCCAAAGCAGATCACAAGCAACCACAACCTCCAAACATAGCACATGCAACACATAGTACACAAAGCTGGTGTGCCAAACAGTCACAGGCCAGAAGGAGAAACAACATGCCTGATACAGTTGTAATAGGTGTCTGTATAGGCAGACACACTGCTGTCCCACTCACCAGACTGAACAAGGGAAAGGGTACAGTAAGCTGCCTGTAGGCTGCCACAATATGCCACATAACACAAGTACACAGGTCACCCCAAAGCAAGCAGAAATATGATGCAGTCAATGTCCATGCTGGTGTGAATGACCTGAGATGTACCTCCCTGGTCTACATGAAAAGAGACATGGATGAGCTCTCTGAGTATGTACCCCAGGTCGGTATGACACTGGCCGTGTGCAGCATCCAACCCTCACCAAGAATGATGCCACAGTACAAACACAGAATGATCATGTCTTAACAGATGGCACAGTTACAGCTGTCAGTCCAAGAGGGTCTAATGTCTGTCTGCTTGAGATGTCAAGCATGACAAGCCATGCTGCTGTTCCAGGGATGGCTTGCACCTGTTACCCCTGTGCGTCTGGATACTGGATAAGGCCTTTGCCACCTCCATAGAGCCGTATGTAGGCAAGGCCAAAAAGACTACCCACCACCCTAGAAAACATAAGTGGTAAGAAACATAAGGGTAATGCTTACCAATGCCAGATATGTAAACTGCAATATGCATGCCCCTGAGGCACTTCCCATTATGGAGAACATCGATGTCTGTGCAGTGACAGAAGCCTGCTGCAAGCCTAGTGATAGCACAAAGCACTACCAGGTTATACCACATATCATGCGTTATGGCCCCAACACCTGGACCAAAACATCAAAGGAGGGGGAGTATCCATATGCAGCACAGACACCCATATGGCCAGGTAACTGAGAATGCACAAAGCAGCGGAGACCACCCATGTGCACCTAAGTGTAGTCAAAACTGCTGTACAGTCTGTAGCATGCGACAGACCACACTCTCACACACAAGAACTCCACCCAGACATCCTGAAGACACTGCACAGTATGAATGTCCCACCAAATACCAGACAAGGTACACACAAATTACCACATAGGTGGCAAACCATTATGTATGCAAGGAGTAATCGGGGACCTAGGGACACAAGTCGACAGTAATCTGTCATGTAACACTCACAATGCCAATGTGGCTAGGAAGATTGTCGATATTGGACACCGTATCATGAAAGGATTCACATCTACACCAACAGAGGTCACTGTGCCGCTGTACTGTTCCCTTATCATACCCATAATCTAGTACAATTACTCATATGGGATGTACCGTACGTGACACCTGCAGCAGTTCCGAAGACCTCATAGTTACCCCACCAAGAGGATAAAGGGTGTGAAATATATGTCATATGCTGCCTGGCTGTAGACACCCCAGCTGAATGCAGTCGCAGACTGCCTACACAGAGGCATTGTATGTCTGTTGTACAAGGCCATGTCCAACACAGGAGTAACGGACATGCTCCACCACAGGAAATCAAAGCCATTGGAGCTGTGAGAGTGGCAGATGTCAGCCTCAACACATAATGAAATAGGATGTGCCGAAGGGACAGATACATAACCCAGAGGCTCCCCACACCCAGAAACAGGATCCCAATCCATGTTGGGCAGAGCCCCTCACTGACACCCCTCAACAGGAATATTGCCAAGTGGATGGATGATCGTACATGTATACTGGGGGTCTTCACTGTGTCACGACCAGACAGAGGCACAGTAAAGAAATTCATAAATGGCCATAACAGTCACATAGCAAGGGGTGGCGAAAGACACACGCACTCTGGCTAGGCTTACTAATGCCCTAGGGTGGATAGCCTGGTATGAACCCATGAACCTATGAAGATACAAATTGTACAGGACACTAAGGATAATCACAAGGCTTACTTAACTGATGGTAGGAACCATGTTGGGCATCCACAGATGTGCTCCAAATCACACAGATATTACAAACAACATACCAAACACACACACATATTGCTAACATACAACCTGACAGGTGCAGTGCAAGCCCCCCCCCCCCCCAGAATGCAAAATATCTATACCAGCAGACTGCTTGTTCCCTGACATTGCAGATGCTGAGATAACAGCCATCATCTGCAAAGCAAAACACACAGCAGCAAAGGTATGTGATGGTGTCCTGGGCTGAGGCCAACATGGACTCCAAGAATAATGGAATGCCAAATCACACTACTGCCCAATGTCAGCCTTACCACAGGATATGTACCCAAAGAGCAGTGTACAACAACAGTGGTCCTTCACAACAAAGGTGTTGCCTGAATGGATACTGCAAACTACCACCCCAGGATGCTGATAAGCTTGGTCTGCACAGCTATGGAAAGGATCAGTATGTACCGCAGACATAAAGCTATTGTGGACCTACTGATACTGGACCCTACACAGTGTGGCTGTCGTAACTGCAGATCCTGCCCCTAAACATGTGTGACCCATTTGAAGCAGTCATTAAGGTCTTTAGCTGGACCGTGCATATGCTTCTCGACAATACCCTACGAGTTCAGTATGGATATGTTCACCAGCTTAAATATATACCCCTATGTCAGTAGAGGGGTTGCAAACCAGACCAAGGACAGAACTGACATGGTCAGACATGCTGCATCCATGTCAGACTGCAAAGCAGATATGAGTGGCATCCCACAAGGCCTGGTCCTGGCCCCCCCCCGTTCTATATATATGTCCCATAGGTGTAGGCCAACATGGAAGGACTGTGACTGAACATGTATGCAGAGGAGTACAAACAGCCCACCATATCCGACCCCCAGCTGAGACAAGCAGCCCACAAAAGGGCCACCTACAAACAGACAACTGGAGCCATAGCCATGTCAGCAAGCTAACTGCAGAACTGTGTATAGACAACCACCGTGGATATACAGTAAGTGCCCACAAATTACCACACAGGTGTTAACCCATTACGTACCTAACATGTAATGAGAGACCTGGGGACAAAAAGATGATAGATATCCTGCAAAAAACGAGCCCAAAATATATCCCCAATATGAAGGGTTTTAATGTGAAAGGGAGTCACGGTCTCACTTCACAAAATGGTTAAAATGCCTGTGGATAACCCAACACCCCCCCAAACTGTAAAGTCCCACAGTAACCCCAAAAGGGTGAAGAGCCATGAAGATGCCTTTTCCGAAACAAATGCCCACAAAGCCATCTGCCCAACAAGGTTTCCCGAAGATGAAGCCAAAGCCCAAAGGACAATGAACTGGCTGACCCGACAATCCTGAAGAGGATATGCACATTAAAATTACCCCAATGTCAGGAAGTGCAAAAGACCAAACAGAAGACACCATCTATCCAGTCAGCTCAAGAGTTGGACACACCTTTGGGTTTTTAAAGATGGTGGGAATGGAAAGGCTTTGGGAAAATGTATGTCAGAGGAGCAAAGGCCCCCATATACAACTGAACAAGAGACAAACAATCAAACAAACAACCCGTGACTAGCATTTAGAAACCCAACTCGCTGTGTTTGCCAACCACCTGGTACATGTGAATTTCCCCACAATGTTAACCTTGTATAAGCCAATGACAAAAGAATGGTATTTGCACTGGCACCGTCTGTTGTGTTGAAAATTAACATATAACACAACCCGAATTTTCCAAAATGAAAGTACTTTTTAAACCCTACATTACGGTTACTACAATAGCTTGGAATA
This sequence comes from Protopterus annectens, assembly GCF_019279795.1. Taxonomy (NCBI): domain Eukaryota; kingdom Metazoa; phylum Chordata; order Ceratodontiformes; family Protopteridae; genus Protopterus; species Protopterus annectens. Next base: position 169,119,428 of record NC_056731.1, on the reverse strand, counting down.
TGCAACCCCAATATCCCCATCCCCCCCGGAGGCAAAGGGGGTTTAAACTAAAAGCAAAAAAAAAATATGAGTGGAAAACCCAAAGGGCCTGGCCTGGACCCCGTTTTCCGGGGTTTTTTGTCCCATAGGTTTTAAAAACAGGGAAGGCTGGACAAATGTATCGAGGGCAAACAGCCCCAATTCCCGAACAAAAAACAAAAGGGCCATAAAAGAAAACTGGGCCTCCCAGTCACCTAATGCGTGTGATAAAACCCCGTGGATATACTAGGAATTCCACAATTTTAACCCAAAAGTACCAACAATGAAAGACCTAAAAAGTGTGTTTGCCTGGACAAAGGGGCGGGGCCCAAAACTAATATACCCCCCCCAACGAAGGGTTGCGATGTAAAAAAGGGAGTCACTTGGTCTCCACCCCACCGGTAAAATTCTAAATCCCCCGTGGTACCCCGAGAACCTCCCCAAAGCACAAATCCCCAAGGGAAACAAGCAAACAGAAGGGTTTCCATAAACAAAGCACCCCCATAAACTCCAGTCGGGCAAGGTCCTAAAAGAGAACCGGGAAATAATGAAATGTGCACCTTGTAAAACTGAATGGGGAGCTGGGGCCCTCACATGACATACATGGCAACTGTACAGTGCCCAAACAAACACCCCCACTCTAGAAACCCGGGCATCCCCAGGTCCATCCCCCCGGGCCTAAAGGGGGGGTTGGAACCCGGGGTTAGACAATAACCATATCAACATGCATATGTCAAAAACTCCTTACAAGTTGTGGCCACAGGGAAATGCAAAAAAAGGGTGGGGAAAAAATTTTTTTCGTCCCCCCAAGGGGAAACACTCCCTTTTGGGACAAGGGGTTGGGTTTCCTTTGAAAAAATGCAACGGGTCTGGCAAATTAATCGGGGCCCATATAAATTCCGTGTGGAAAACCCCGGGTTGCCAAAAGAAAAGTAAAACCCAGACAAAACCCCAAACTTTTAAAGGTGAAATGTTGAAATTTCCCCACACCCAAATTTTTGTGGGGACCAAAGAGTTCCAAACTGAAAACCAAAACCTGGGGAAAATTTGGGCCCACCCCCTTTGATAAATGAGGCATGTCGACAACATGCCATGGAAAGGCTGAACTGCTGCTCACACACTTAGCCATATATCTGTTTAGCAGTTGGCCACACATATCTGGTATTTGTAATGCGTCATTCCAGGAACCAACCACAACACAGCAGTCGCCCCAGTGCACACAGTGCAAATGACTGCAGAGACATAAGTGATATAGTAGATCGGCCAATATATGCAAACATCTTCCACAGATGCACAAGTTGGTCATAGGAACAGGGAATGCTATGGTAATAAAGACTCAGTAAACAGTAGAAACAGCACAACAAATATTGTGCATCTGACAATTGAACATATGGGCGTAGGAGGTCAATACTCAGGCTTGCTTGCCCTTAGGAATGACAGCTCTCAGCCAGGAGTGCTTTGGCATCTGCATCTCCAGCAATAGCAGGGCTACTGTGCCACTGTAAAGTAGGTCACATAAGGTAACGGGTGAGCTGTGCCTCTGTCAGCAGGGCACAGTGGAGATCCTAGGATGAATGTGCTAGCCACAGCCATGTTGTCGATGTGTGCTGGAAGAGGGTTGCTGAGGATCTCTACTGCAAGTGGTCACACGACCGAGGGGAGCCCCATCCGCATTCTCTGACAATTCCACCGTCAACACTGTGCTGTGATGATTATGTGTGAATGAAGTGATGTGTCGAACTGTTCACAGATGTCCTCCTCCCTCTGTGGGCTGGGCCAGCCTGCTAATGTATACTCACTCTGTCTGTTGTACGGCTCATATATGGTTGGTGTATCTCTGACAGGTGTCTTGTCGTGGAACAGCTCATGGTGCATATGTGGATAGCATGATCAATGCAAACCATACACATGCCATAGAATGCAATTGTCAAGGATTATGCTGAGTGGCCAGCATAGTCCCCGCATGGTCCTTCTGAAGTCGCCCACCCCAGTCTTCACAAGTGTAGAGTCTGTTTGCTAAATACAGTTTGTGTGCAGTGACAACCTTGCCCAAAGGACATGGATGTCCGTGGAAAGGGTGGGTATGGTCAGATATCAACAATGGTGGTCTACCCTGGTGTGAACAGTGAGTACCCATGTTGCAGATGGACAGGTAAATATGTATTCCCCCATGTGGCTGTGGTGTGGTCTCTGCCATAAAGCACATGGACCCACAAATTGCAGTGAAGCCGTAGGGTGAAGGTAGAGGCTCGAGTAGTTCGCTACTAACACAATATGCCTGTACCTGATGTTAACAACTGAATGGTGTATGTGAACATATCCTGGCACCTCGTTCCCAGGAAGCTAAGTGTGTGTCCTGATGTGGGTGTGGTGTTCTGACTGGTTGTGTTGTGTGTTACATGGGGTCCCGTGGTCACAAAGCGATGGTATAGAACATAACCGCCAGCGCGACAGTATTATCTGACCCTGACATAGGTGGCTGCAAATGCATATATATGTTGTCCCCACCTGACAGGTAGTACTGCATAAAAAACATACCTCTGTAGAAGCCAAAGATAACAGCACCCCTATAAATATTGCAGGTGCAGAACAGATGCCCAGTAATTGATAGTGCTTCCACGCGCTTTCCCCAAGTGTCATACTTGACAGTTAGGTAGGGTTTGAACCTGCAAATGCTCTGTGTGTGTGTGTGTGTGTGTGTGTGTGTGTGTGTGTGTAGGTGGGTGAGTGGGGTTTGTGTGTGTGTGAAAGTCTTGTGTGAAATGTCCCTTTGGCAACTGGAAACACACTACAGGGGACGCACATTCCCTTCTAAAACACTGATGATGCCAGCACCCTATAAGTGCAGCAGGAGAAGGAAACTCCTTGCACGCTAATAGCTGCTTCTAATGCTACCGCCCCAAGTGTCATAACATAGTTAGAAGGGTTTGAATCCTGCAAATGCTCAGTGTGTGTAGAGGGGGTTAGTGTCTGTGCAAGTCTGTATGAAAGAAATATCCCTTTTGGCAACTAGGGGAACACACTACAGGATGCACATACCCCTTTCTAAACACTGATGATGTCAGCACCCTATGGGCACACAGCAGGAGAAGGAAACCTCCCAGTACGCGAGAAGGTTCGGCCACGCGCCCGGCCTCGCGTCATAACATAGTTAGGTAAGGGTTTGAATCCTGCAACTGCCCAGTGTGTGTGGAGGGGGGTTAGTGTGTGTGCAAGTCTGTGTGAGGGAGGATAACCTTTTATAACTGTGAAAGCACTCTACAGGATGCACATTCCCCTATCTCAGCACGTGGATGATGCTCAGCACCCTATAAGTACAGCAGGAGAAGAGAAACCTCCATAATTCAATAGAGCTTGCTAAATGCCTGTCACGAAAAGTCACAACACAAGTTAGTAGGGTTTGAATCCTGCAACTGCCCAGTGTGGAGGGGGTTAGTGTGTGTGCAAGTCTGTGTGAGGGAGATGTCCCTTTGGCAACTGTGAAAGCATTCCTACAGGATGCACATTCCCCTATCTCAGCACGGATGATGTCAGCACCCTTGTAAGTACAGCAGGAGAAGAGAAACCCTCCCAGTAATTCAATAGCGCTACTTGCTGATGCGCCTGTCAACAGTGTCATAACATAGTTAGGTAGGGGTTTGAATCCTGCAACTGCCCAGTGTGTGGAGGAGGGGGTTAGTGTGTGTGCAAGTCTGTGTGAGGGATATGTCCCTTTAACCGTGAAAGCACTCTACAGGATGCACATTCCCTATCTCAGCACGGATGAGATGTCAGCACCTATAAGTACAGCAGGAGAAGAGAAACCTCCCAGTAATTTGAATAGCCAGCTTCTGCTAATGCTGCCTGTCATAGAGTGTCATAACATAGTTAGGTAGGGGTTTGAATCCTGCAAATGCTCAGTGTGTGTGAGGGTGTTAGTGTGTGTAAGTCTGTCTGAAAGAAATATCCCCGGCAACTGGGAGAACACACTACAGGATGTACATTCTTCTTCTTCTTCTTCTTCTTCGCTTTTTTCCTCGTTAGTCGCCACAGCAGATCACCTTGTCCCATTACTAATTGGCAGTGAAGTTTTACGTCGAAGCTGCCAGCCCGGTCAACCTTCCACAGAAGGCACACTCACACGCACACCTAGGGCCAATTTAGGAGGTCCAACCACCTGCAGCATGTCTTGGGATGTGGAGGAAACCGAGCACCCGAGGAAACCCACGCCACCACAGGAGGACATATGCAGACTCCGCACAGAAGGCACCCCAGCCGAGGATCGAACCGGAGAACCTCTTGCTGTGAGGCGGCAATGCTAACCACTGCACCACCGTGGCCGCCACTACAGGATGCACATTCCCCTTTCTAAACACTGATGATGTCAGCACCCTATAAGTACAGCAGGAGAAGGGAAACCTCCCAGTAATGCTAATACGCCTGCTAATGTGTCTCTCGAGTGTCATAATATAGTTAGGTATTTAAACCCGCAAATGGCATGTGTGTGTTTGATGTGAGGAGTTTGTGTGTGTGCAATTCTGTATGACAAACATGTTAGTTTTGGCACCAGAGATACCGTTTGACTGATGATGTCAGCACCCTATGAGTACAGCCAGAGAAGAGGAACCATCTAGTAATCTGAATAGTGAGTTTCGCCACGCGCCTTCACATGTCGTACTTTCAGTAGGGTATGAATCCCGGCAAATGGCAAGTAAAAGCGTGTGTGGGGGTAGCAGTGTAAATGCAAGTGCAGAGAACAGATCCTTGGCAAATACTTCTACTACACCAGATGCTGCATATTCCCCAGTAAACACAGGATGTCACCACACTATCAGCACACAGCCAACAGGGCTAGTTGGCCAGTAATGCCATTAGTGCGCTTCTGCTACTGGCCCATTACCATTGTCAGTATACAGATAGGTATGTTTTGGTAACTCCACAACTGATCCAGTGAATGGTGACAGACACATGATGTATGTGTGCGACACATAACACATAAATACCTGTGACCTGCAGTAGTTACCATGTCTGGCACATGCCTCGAAAGGGATAAATGGTATTTGCAATGCATAACAATATGACTGTGTCTTTACTCTGAAGGCCGCATTAACGGTATGTGCTCCATACAGGTGCGGCGGCGGTAAAATACCTGCCAGCAGGGATACACATCTGGTTCCAGTCATAGTTCGCACAGTCAATGTACAGGTGCTGCATGTTCCAACAATCTGTTGTGGGAGTGGTGACATATCATTCCACTGCAATTCAGTGACCACATGCTGTGAACCTCCAACCAGTGTTGTAGCTAAGTAATGCTCACACACAATGTTTGGCTGGATGCAGTCCAGCCATGAAGACAGCGCTCCTGAGACTGTCATATTGCCAGTGCGTTGTTAAGGGAGTATAGGTGGTTTTCCTGTATGGGAGGGTTGTGTGTGCTGTACAGAACCAGATGGCAGTCCAACACACCGTTAATGCCATGAATAGCCCTGATGCTTTCAGGCCAGCCAACAACCTGAGGTATGTGTATCTGTGGTGCCTGGGGATACCACCCCCGTCCATGTAAAAGTCACGCAGGGGACAACAGGCATGGTATGAGGTATAACCCGCAGTGATGGCTGCACCTGTGAGCCATGAATCAGACTGTGGCGTACCGCACAGACATTGCAGTTCACCGTGTTGAGGACAGTCCAGTGCATGCATCTTGCGTACACTGGCTGAAGTTGTGTAGCAGCACTGTGCCAGTGTCCTAAACCGTGTGATACCCGCGGAGGCACATAAAACTCGCGGTCCTGCAGCATAAGGCAGTATGTGTGTATCATGAGCTTCGCCAATATACACAATATTAGTGTCACGCGTAAGCTGCCTCTTTGCACATCATTGTGGCTTCCCAGCATGCTACCTGACAGCCAGCGGATACCCTGCGAATGACAGTGAGACTGAGCAGAATGTAGACTACACAACACCCTTCCTACATATAGTGGTGGTAGCATACCTGGTGAGGGCATGTTGGCAACCAAGATCAGGTTTCATACTGTCCGCGCCACATGCTGAGATCCTTCTATGTCTCATCATGTAGTCCAGGGAGGTATTATGTCTCAGGTCACCTATGGCATGGCCAATGACTGGTCACATATGTCCATGCCTTAACCTGTACATGCATGCGTTTTGTGGTGGACCATATCACTGTGACCTTTCACCATATGGCCAGCCTGATGACCCCACTGCAGCCTTCAAGACCAGGCGTACCCGACACATCTGTAAAGTGTGCTGCGGTAGCCCCACAGGCTGTGAGGTGTGGCGCACACCGGATGTGTGCCATGTGGCATGTGCTCTGTTCCAACGCAACATATGCCCGCTGTGTGCCAGTTAGCGAGGTGATGCTCAGGCAGGATGCTATTCTGAGACCCACGATGCCCCAGTAACTAGCATGCTGTCAGTGCGCATTCATGTCTGGACTTGTATTGTAGTCAATAGTATGGACATGCCACCGACAGGGTAAGGCAATACTGGGTCTAGAGAGCTCAGTCCCTCAGATTGGCTATGTGGTGGCATCCTGCATGTTGTAATGCTCCTGGCCAAGGGTGATGGTTGACTGCATACATGTGGCAGCTGTGACATTGCCACATGACCTCATTACAAACCACAACTGGACCATAGAGAGGTGATTCACAGGTTACCTGCACATGCTCTAGTAGTGTGATTGCTTGGCAGGAGTACCAACACATAGGGCCAATGGGGAGCAACATACCGAAGGTGTGTATCTGTGGGTGTACTGCTACCGTTTCCATTGCAGTGGCATATATGACTGCACAGGTAAATGCCAGGTGCAAGACATGTGCAAATGCGTCACAGGCAACGCATATTAACAGGACGGACAGTGACGCTCTGTCATGTGTAAACTTGACATAATGTGACGGTACACCATGCAGATGTCACTAGGAGTCCACAGAAGCACTGTAACACTCCAAAAAACAGGTGGAAGCCGTTCCAGGGAACCCCGGGGCTTAACATGCATGCAAAACAAAGCTACAGTAAGCAGGGCTGGAAGTAGTTCATTGTACAAAGCAAGGGTAACACTAACAGTAAGTAACAGTGCAAATATGTGTGGCACTCATCAACATGTACCCAGGAATGCACAGTGCAGATGCCGATGGTAGAACTGATATTATGTCGCACATATCAACATGCGCAAACATCCACATTGCATAGTCGTTGTGGGCAACTTGACACCATTACTGTACATGTCCATCATTGCATATCACTACTCTGCATTAGCTTCCCCAGTTACCCATGTATGTATTATTCGTTGACATCCTTACCAAATGGGTACGTACACGCGCTGTTACACTTTGGTAACGCATTTATGGCAGATAACAATTCAGGACAGTCATAATGGTTACTGCATCAGGCATGCCGATATACACACAGTCATATCAGCACACTGCACGCTACTCAACATGATACTACTAATACATCTTCTATAGTAGTCACCCTGTGCATCAGCAAGTGTTTACCTGTTCCCCGCAATGATGTTGGAGATTGCAGGAGGTGGCACAGGTCATCATATGGACAGGGTGTGAATTAGGCATGCCTGAGTCTGCCACTGATACCTCACCAATTGACATGTGTGTATGTGTGTTGGTGAGGGACAGCAGTACAGTGTGGGGCACTGTTGGTGCAGTGTGTGCATTAATGTGGTAGCCTAGTGTTAACATTTCGCATGTGTATGCACGCTAATACAGCCCACCCTCATGGCTGCCATACAGGGCTTTGTGGACAGCCAAAGACTGCACCTGGCGTCATGTAGATCGCGCCCAGGGCATGGGACACGGCAATTCTGCCTGGCAGGTGCTACGGACCGTATCCAGTGCACACTAAGCCAGACTGGGTACCGTCACCAGAAGCGGGAGGTGTTGACTGGACTCAGGTCCCTGTTGGGACTGTCCAGAGCCACGCGGGTCTCCGGGGGCTGCCTCGATGACAGCACAGACCCAGCATTGCTGGGGCTGCTGCTGGCATCTATGGGGCATGCGGCCTGCTGTCGCCATACCGACTGCCAGCTGTTGCTGGTATATGGCCACGCCAACGCCGCGAACCGCCCACCATTGCAGTTCCCTGGCTCATGTGGACATTTGGTTGTGGAACTGTTGTAATATGACTCCACAACGCCTGTCTATGACATTGGTGAAATTATGGATAGCATCCGCTGATGTCACGATACTGTCAGTTGTGGCTGTGCGACATGCTCAGCCCTCAGACCCCGTCTGGTGTAAATTCCTTTCCATATCGGACTGTGCTCATGACAGCCCGAACATAGCTGAGGTTGACAGAGTTTCTTGGGCACGCCTGCCAGAGGCACGCCCATCGATGCTCCGACGAGAACCCATGGGCAACTGTCTGTGTGGTACCATCACAGGACCCCGCCCATGGCTGCTGTGTGGGGAAGCATGTGCCACAGATCCCGCGATACCCCGGTCAATGCCCACTGTATCCCGTCCATCACCTAGACAGTGGCACAAAGGATGCACAGCAGGATGACTGTGCACAATGATGGGGTTGACAGCTGTGTACCGTCAATTGGCTGACCAATGGCGACCCCTGACACACCTTCCTATACCATTACACAGATATCACTTCATTACCAGGCTCTGTGGTGACCAGATTCAGGTTCCCTGCCGCAGGACACCAGAGCAGAACCAGGAAACCGTGGAGAAGACAGGAAACACAGTTTCTACAGTGTCTCATACAATGCCGGGCTTCAGTGATGCACTTTATGCACACATGCACACATGGACACATGGACACAGGCACACATGCACACATTGTCACAGGCACACATGCAGACATGCACACAGGCACACACATGCACATCGGACACACATGCATTGTCGGTCACGCGGTACACATGTCATCATCATGCGGGTCACGTGGTTACGGTAATAGTTACGGTCATCGCGTACACATGCACACGCGTGGACACAGGCACATTATGCACACGCGGACACAGGCACACCTGCAACACATGGACACAGGCACACCTGCACACATGCACACCCCAAGCAGTATACACACAGAGCACTACTGAGTTACACTCCAGTGTTACTAGCAACTATCAGGACTATTATAGGTATTGTTAAACTACACTCACCAGCACATGGATGGCCTAGTTCTTGCTCTAACCCCAGAGGGACTTGCAGGAAATGATGTGAGATTAATGTCAGTGGGCACAACTGGTGCCATTGATACTGCATATGATACAGTGCAGTAGTACAACCAGTTGCCTTCACACGCCAGCTGCTGATATTGCTGCAACATCACATGCAATAATTACATACTAGTGTTGACAGCTACATACCACTTGACAATAATCTTACACATACGTGCATAAACTAACAGTGTACAGAAATAGTCAAGTGTACATATGGCATATTACACTGCATGCTCCATGTCGCTGCAAGTTGTGGATCCAGCCTCCATCATGATGCAGGTGTATTTAAGCTGTTGCTGTTCCGGGCTGGAACCACAACACCCTAGAGAGTAGCCCTCCAGTCTGGTGAGGGGGGATGATGTGGCCACCCTGACCTCCTGTGGCAACTCTGTTGCCTGTGGAGCATCAAACGCGACGCTTTGACGGACAGTTCTGATTAAATCACTGCAGTGATGCTCGCATCTGGCTCATATGTCCTATTATGTGTAAAAGCGCCAATGTCATTTACCCTAATGACAAGGTCTTGCCACAGTGCAGCCTTCTCCTGTTGGATTCTGGCTGGAAAAGGGAAAACAGTACCGTCATAATTCCCAAGCATTCAGGCTCTGGGTGTATCTCCCTCATCTTCCGCTGCAGAGTAGGCGGGATTACGCCGACGCCACCCTCCTGGAAGAGAACACAAAACAGGATATCAACAGACTATGTCAGCAATATATGGCACACATACTATAAGCATGATACTCATGTGTGTGGTGATATACTACTCAATACCTCCCATATGTTGCATGTGTGTGTGTCTCGTGGGTGGATATTAACAAGGCTACATGGCCAGATATCAGTGCTCGTTTAAACACCTGTGCAACAATACCTGCCACATTCCATAACAACATAGTAGTGGCATGCCCCATCGGGTCAGCACACTGCTTACAGGTCCAATGCACAACCTTACTCTGGGGGTTCATCCCAAGGTACTGTATGTGGAACGCCATCCACTCAGTGTGATGTGGACACAAGTTACCGTGGGGCCTGGATATACATGCTATCCCACCACCACCACCTCAGCACAGTAGACTACTTTGATATGTATGTAGATTATTAGACAGTTATTCACTTGTTAGGACTGAGATGGTATCCATGCAGCCCACTGGGCCAGTGTGGAAGCCACAACCCACACTGCTGGACCCTTTATGGCACGCGCTTACCATGGACATCCCACAGATTGCATGGAACTTGCACACACATTTCTAACCCAGACCCTATGCACAAAGTTGTTAAGCATCCTGTCCGGGTTGACCCCAAACAGAGGCAGATTGTATAACAATAGTTATGGAGGCTACTGCAGGACAGAGCAGATTCACATTGTAAGTGGAAGCTGCATCTGGTGTGGTCAGCACTGGTAACAGGCCACGGTCTCTCTCATAGCTACAAACGGGCAGCCGCCTACTCTGGGAGTGGATATGGCCACAGACACTATAGGATAAATCAACAAGGCCTTCTTCAGTTAGTGCGTTACACATATTAAGGGACTCAAAATGCCTCAGATATGCTCTGAGTTAATACACACCTACTTAACACCTCACCTAAATAACGCCAGATATTGGCAACATTCTTGGGTAGACAGGTTCGCAGTGCACGATCCCTCCTTCTCCCCCACAAGTTGAAATACTTATCATTGCTGTATGTAACCTCCCCTATCATCTCACATGTCCAGGTGAGGGCCGCCTCAGCAAAGCAGAACACACAGCATCATCTCAGGACCTGATGTGGTATCCCTGGATGTAAGTGATACATGCACTCCAAGAGGACATACAACTGCATATAAGACTGATATTTAACCCTTGGCTGTACTACAGGATATGTACCTGACACTGGCATATGGCAGCAACAGTGGTCCCACACTACTACTAAGGAGGCACCTCTACTGACCCTGGGAACTACCAATACATCATAAGCATAACCGCCTGGTCTGCTAAGCCATGGAATTATTCAGTATGGGACGCGATATACAGCGAGCATTGGGTACCTGCAGACACTTGTTCCCAGCCAGTTTGCCTTTGTGATGTGCTGATCCTTGCCTTTTTGAACCTTGGCTGACCTTTCAAAACAGGCTCTTCACTACAGCCATTGCTGAGGGCAACGCGATTGCAGAGCCAACTGCCAAGCCAGGATCATGGCCTAACACTGACTGACATGTAATGTATAGTCATCCCTTTGCGTGGAACTACTGTATTACACAACATATCATACATGGACATACTCATATATACAGACCTATGACACATTTGGAGGGTTCACAGTATGCAGACTATTAACCTGCTACTTTACATTACCTCCGTGTTTGTCGTGAGCTGGTTAAGCGCTTACCACTACTTCTGCTTCCCTGCTGCTGCTTTTGCACGGCTTGTTACTGTCACTGCTGACAGCTTGTGACTCCTCAGTGTGTAGCTGCAGGTATTATTTATTTTCATTTTTCCTCTTTGTCTGTCTGTCTCTCTCCTCTGTCTGTTTCCCAGACAGTGCAATGAACATATTGCATGTGTGGAGTGTTAGTACAGGATGCTTTTGTAGGTGTCTGCATAGGTCCAAAGTGGCTTGGCCTCTGCACCAATTGTAAGCCAGCAGTTTGCTTAAGTAATTGCATGCAGCCAGTTGTGTACTGATTGCAGTTCTCACTGTGATTTATGGACAGTGCTATAAAAGGGTATGTGAGATAGGCATTGCCCTTTCAGATTGTAAGGACGGGGACCATGCTGGTATGCTGTGGACACTGTTCTGTGAGTGTAAAGGTTAGTATCTTTCTCATGATTCAGGCTGTGTTGTAGATTCACATTTCTCCATTCCTCTCTCCTGTTCCCTGTAGTAAGTGTGTGTATGCACAATGACACATACAACTATATATATATATATATATATATATATATATATATATATATATATATATAAATATATAAATATACATACATTTATATAATGTACATTAACTGACATTATTACCTACTAGCTACCAACTAGCATTTTGGCTGTTTCTGTTCACACATTACTATTATGGGAATCCACTAGTTTTGACAGTAATTTTAAATGACATGCTTTGTGTACTACACATCCCATATATTCCCTTTTGCATTCATTCCTACTATTACATGATATATTTATTTTAGTGCACAGTGTTCTTGTATAAGAGTCATGGCTTAGTGGTAGGTCATACAGATCACTCACTTCCATGGTCCTGGGTTCGGGACTGGACAGTGGGATTTTATTTTTGCTTTTGAACCTGACTACAGGACCTTGTCAATCAGAGTGGACTAAGGCACTTTTAAGCAGTTGTAACCGGTTAGCTTTGGTTTGTTGAGCCTCACTTTACGACAAGCACTGGCATTTAGTTACGCCAAGACACCCGCCATACAACCAAGCTAACAGTGCTTACTCTGGCGACACCCGGGGCTTATTTTCTTTGGAAAGAAATGAAAATGGGGAGACAGGAAAGTGGTGAAAAAGGGGTCACAAAGAGGGTAAGACAGTAGGGAAATAAGCTTGGGATTTTGCAGGAAGGATGTAGGTAAGGCCCATAGCTGCCCATTTCTTCATCAGCAACAGCTGTGCATATGTATGTAATTTGGTGTGACATTTTGAAATTTTCCACCCCTGAGAGAGGGTGTCAGGACAACAATAATACTTGTTGTACAGCCAGTTGTAATTGATAGTTTCCATGTCCAGCAGACATGTAAAAGTGGAATGGGGCAGCTATGTAATGGGGCGATGCATTTTGTGGGTACAGAGTGCCCTTTTTTTTTTTCTTCAGGTGAGAGTGGTAAGTAACAGGTGAAGGAAGCTCGGTATAGCTGGGGAGGTAGGTTGGGTAGGTCAACAGACAAGACAAACAAGACACATACAGGGGCAGTGTATGACATGTGGGGTTACACAATTGACGGGACGGAGGTTTGATATCCAGAGCCCATGAGCCCACAGATGGCAACAGTGGAACTCGATATCCCCACCCATAGGGCAGTGCTGCCACTGTTCCTTCACTGCCCAGGACGGGGCTGTGCTGGGGGCTGTGTGTAGGCCGGGCAACAGGCATGCCCATAAGTTGTGCCACCTGTGCCTCGCTGTTACGTGAGGGGGCTCAAGAACAGAGTCTCCGATCTCCCTTTAGCCGCACTACAGTCTGGACGCTACGGAGGGTGAGTGGTGGTTCTCCATCCGCCACACACTTGCAGAGGGGGACGCCAGAAACCCATCCTCTGCAGCTTCCCCACTCACGGGCAGGGTGGCACATGGCCACCGGAGGAGGGCTGTCCGTGACTGTGCACTAGTGTCAGGTGCACTCGCCAGCTGAGGTGGGAGAGGTGGGTCCGCTGGAACCCGGGCCTTCCTGTCAGTCCCCCATGTTTTGTATTATGTCATGACAGTTTGCCAGTGGACAGTAATACCATTCACAATTAATTGTAACAGCATGCATTAGTATTCCCATTAACCAAACACCCAGATATATTCACACCATTGAACAGCGAAAGCATAACACTATACATAATCTTGAACAGCAATACACAGTCCAACAACATTCAGGGCTGACTTGATGGCAACAGGCCATCAGGGTTTGGATGTGGGCTGAACAGGGCAGATGCATCAACGACATGCAAATATTTATGACCCAACAGGGCAAATGTCCAGGGGTGTTAATTTCAGATTGCACATACCATTTTCATGTGGAATGAGTTATATATGGTTATAGGGTGGGGGCAAAATAATACATAACACCTTCAATACTCAAATATATATATATGCTTGTACATTTCTAATAGCTGCACATATATACACACTACTGTCTTCTTAACTACAGTTTCCTATATGATAACTACATTTCCAACTTGGTGATAGACTGTTACTGCTACATCAATGTACATTTTATTGTTCTTCATACACATTCATATCTAGCTTTGTTCAGCTACATCAGCTCAAGCTACATTTGCTTTATATAGCTATAGGCAACTGTGGATGTTTGGTATATCCGAATAATCATACTATCTGCATATTGCAGACTGAGAGCATAATATATCCAGATTTTGGGATACACATTCCAGCTGCAGCAAATACTCTTTGAACAGATTTCGGCTGTTTGGTTTTGCTTCTCACATGCATTTGCATTCTTGTACTGACTGCAGTATACTCTTATTCAGGGGTTATTAAATTACTGTATTGCTGGTTTCATGACACTTTCTCACACTCTCTTCACTTTGTTTTCATTTTACTATTCAGGATGCGTACCAATCTACTTCTAGGCTTTTATTGACATAAGTTTTACCTCGTAGTTAGCTATAATCCTTCTTCCAGCAGTCTCACTTCTGTCATGTTTCAGTATTTCAACAGGGATATATTTCACACATGTGATTTGTTTATCTTCTGCAGCTGTACTCTTTTCTAGCCTGCTGCAGGTTGTGTACTATTTCATTTATAGGCTATACAGGTGGGGCATCTTTTATTTCTCAGGACTTTTTATTTCAGACATTTTCATTTTTCTGTTTGGATTACAGACTGCAACACACTTTTGTAATCAAGCAATACTTGCAAAACACTTTTACACTGTGCTACTTGCACATTTTGGCTTACTTGGTGGACTAAGACTGCACCCCTTTGCTAACTGTCATACTTTTATATTTCTTTACAGTTACTGGGAGTGGGATTAATGACTCTGCCTGGTGGCGTTAAAATCAAGCACTGTGCCTATTGCCATAGGCTCTGCTATGTTCGCATGAACGGACACTCTGCAGCTGTAATATAAATGAAGTACATTATTGGAATACATAATCTCCATAATATCAGCTAGTTTTAATTTCTTACATACATAATTAAATGTAACTTTACTCAGTAGTGGGCGCTAAAGTACTTCGCCGGGCCTCCTGGATCCAAAGGTTCAATTGGTCCTGCTTGCACCTCTTCAGGTCCGTGATGGTGGGTGACGCACCTGCTCACCACACAGTTCTTGGAATCCCTGTGGCACTGGTGAGATCATGAGATGTCAACTGGAATCCCACGCCTCAGCCCTCTATATGCTCCCCACAGGACCTGGCTCCCTGCATGAGTTGGGCCTCATGATTGACAGGGACTAGGAGCCAGACCATGTATCTGGACTCCTCAACGCCTTCCACCTCTGTGCCTCGAAAGCAACTACTCCCTCACCTACACCTGTCATTCCTGGCTGCAAGTCAGTTCTACAATTGTTTATGCTGTGTATTCCCTACTATGGGGCTTATATAGGCCGCTTTTTCCTGCAGCCATATCTGTGATTGGCCATTTTGGAATTAGTATCAACTTCACTAAACCTACTTTGTCATATACCGTGACTTTTGTATTCATTCCTATATATTTGCTATTACGTGCTAATTATAGGTAGGTACTGCTGTCATGGCTTAGTGGTTCAGTATCTTGACTATGGTGTATAGGTAATCCTGGGTTCTGAACCCGCCACTGCTTTTATTTTTATGACTGTCTGTGACAAGCTGAGGGGTGTGTCTGTGTAAAGGCAGTTTTGGTGCACGGCTTGCTCAATGTTGCTCTGTTGGTTAGCTTGTTTATGCTGGGTGCGCATTCCGCTTCAAACGTAAGTACGGTACTTGGTTTAAGCCTCATTTTGCTATCAGTAATGATATTACGCTTCAGCCTCAGCTTAGCAATATAGTTTCAGCGTGTTAAACCACTGCTCACCTACGGCACTCATTTTGCACCTGTTAAACCACTGTTCACCTCCACGGGCAGATGCACTCCAAATTCTATTAAACTGTGTAGATCAGCTATAGGCACATCTGGTGCATTTTTTATTGTTTTGTTACCTCTACATTTCTTCAATATAAATGTGGCTATTTCAGTAACATTTTACATAAAATGTGATTTTTATATGTGTACATGTTTGTCAGGGACTTGTTTCGTAGCTTATTTTGCATAAAAAATAAAAATTAGTATTGTGGGGCTCAACCATGAATACCTGCTCTTCAGCCAACATCTCTACTACTACGCTTATTGCTTCTTGGCTTACTTTGCATATTTAGCTCTTTTGTATGCTTTCCCACTGACTGCTAATCTGTATAAGCTACATTACGGCACGCTTCACAAGCAAACGAAAGACTCAATGGGCAAACATCTTGTGTGATTTAAAAAAAAATGTATAACATGTTAATTCTATATATTTTCTGTTCATAGTCCAGTGGGGGCATGTGTGTTGTGTTGTGCTTTATCTCACATTTCCATGGACTCCTGGTCAGCGGGTGTTTACTTCTGGGCACTTTTTACTCTGGGGCATGGTCCGCCATACAGGGCTTGGCCTACTTGACACGCTTCTCACTGTCTTACATGGGCCGTGTTAGTTTTAGGTGATCTGATTCAGCATGTTCTCATGAATATGCAGAGCACATGCTGACATCACTTACTGTTTAATCATGTCCTGTAAGAGTTAGTAATTCTTACACAGAGGCTTCGTGGAATCCTGCCCATTATTTATTCATAGTACAGAGTTTCTAATTCTATATAAGTATTTCCAAGTTTCTTAAGAAAACAGATCTGAGCTTATCTTCTAATATGATAGTTAATTATGTAAATAAAAGTTATGTATAATTAATGCTAATTATTATAAAATGAATGGCAATTCTAAAGGTCTTCTGTTTGACAGGTCTTATTATATATTAACCTTGTTGTCAAGTTTTTGGTTTGTTTTCTAGTAATTTAAAATGTACCTTCTTAAGTGTAAAACTTTTTATTTAGAAAATTTCAGTTTACGTACATTATGAAGCTAGTAGCAACAATGTGGATTGATTGGTTGTGCTTTTGGTGTTAGTAAAGTTAGCTTGTGTGAACTTTTCATCGCGGTGGAATAATAATTTATTCCATGTTGAAGTCTTCAAAAATGTTTTTAATTCTGAATTTTTCAAGCACATCATCCTTATTGTGTTTGTCCATACCTTGTTATATTGTAAATGCTTAATGCACTCCAAAGAATTCTTATAGGTTAGTTTTTGCCTGTTGTTCCAGTAGATGACAGCAGCATAAATGCTCTTTCTCATTATTGGGCTATAAATGGGTTAAATGACCCCTTTAAAGAGGTGTAATCAATTAATTATTTAATTCTACATAAAGCAGACATTGCTTTTTTTACAAGAAAACTGAATTTATTGACTAAATATTTAAACAGATTGTTGTCAAAAGATTATTCAGTTTTAAAAGTTTCATCACTTCTATAAACTCTCATCTTCTTTACACCTTCTAAC
The DNA here is from genome assembly GCF_019279795.1 of Protopterus annectens. NCBI lineage: Eukaryota > Metazoa > Chordata > Ceratodontiformes > Protopteridae > Protopterus > Protopterus annectens. Next base: position 169,101,968 of record NC_056731.1, on the reverse strand, counting down.
TGCTCCTTCACTCTCCTCCTCCTTAACCCCCTATATTCCAAATTGTCCACTAAGATCACAAAACCAAAACCTCAACCTCCTTCAAGTACATAAACCACTTCCTTCAATTCTTAAGCAGCCATCTCCTGCTTCTCTATACTCCTCGTCCAAACTTTGAAACTCACCCCATCCCTGCACCTTCAAACCTGTCTCACATCTCCTAACTTTAAATCCCTCTCTAGCACTCTCTTACCTGTCCCTCTAAAATGGATCGGTCCCCTGCTCCTCTTCCCCACTTGAACTCCCAATCTCATCCCCCAATTCTCCCTACTTCATTCCTTACAACCTCCATCTGAGTTTCTTTCTCCTCTCACACAAATCCTACTAACACGCAATCTTAGACTGTTTTCATCCTAAATTTTACTGTACTGTATTATTTCTTTCTGAACTCTCAGCCTTTTGCCATTATACTACTGCCTCTGCAACTGTACACTTTTTACTAAAGCTCTTTTTCTCCTTTCTCTGAATTTCCATTGCCTAATGAATATTTTTACCTATTTCTGCTACATATGTTGTAAATTCCACCACTTCCTTTTTGCATCAAAGTAATCACATCAAGCACCATATCTTGTATTATCTCACTTTTTAAACATGTATGAGCCATCTTGTAATTTGCTTTTAGTTAAAACCATTAACTGACATTATTACCTACTAGCATGGCTGTTTCTGTTCACACATTACTGTTATGGGAATCCACTAGTTTTGACAGTAATTTTAAATGACATGCTTTGTGTACTACACATCCTATATTCCCTTTGCATTCATTCCTACTATTACATGATATATTTATTTTAGCACAATGTTCTTGTATAAGAGTCATGGCTTAGTGGTAGGTCATACAGACTACTGCTTCCATGGTCCTGGGTTCGGGACTGACAGTGGGATTTTATTTTGCTTTTGAACTGACTACAGGACCTGTCAATCAGAGTGACTAAGGCACTTTTAAGCAGTTGTAACCGGGTTAGCGCTGGTTTGCGCGGAGCTCACGCATGCGCACTGGCATTTAGTTACGCGCACACCCGCTTACAACCGCTTAACAGTGCTTACTCTGGCGCACACCCGCGCTATTTTCTTTGAAAGAAATGAAAATGGGGAGACAGGAAAGTGGTGAAAAAGGGGTCACAAAGAGGGTAAGACAGTAGGGAAACAAGCTTGGGATTTGCAGGAGGGATGTAGGTAAGGCCCATAGCGGCCCATTTCTTCATCAGCAACAGCTGTGCATATGTATGTAATTTGGTGTGACATTTGAAATTTTCCACCCCTGAGAGAGGTGTCAGGACAACAATAATACTTGTTGTACAGCCAGTTGTAATTGATAGTTTCCATGTCCAGCAGACATGTGTGCGGAATGGGCAGCTATGTATGGGGCGTAATTTTTTTGTGGGTACAGAGTGCCCTTTTTTTTTTTTTTTCAGGTGAGAGTGGTATGTCAGGTGAAGGAAGTCGGTATAGCTGGGGAGGTAGGTTGGGTAGGTCAACAGACAAGACAAACAAGACACATACAGGGGCAGTGTATGACATGTGTGGGGTTACACAATTGACGGGGACGGAGGTTTGGATATCCAGAGCCCATGAGCCCACAGATGGCAACAGTGGAACTGATATCCCCACCCATAGGCAGTTGCCACTGTTCCTTCACTGCCCAGGACGGGGCTGTGCTGGGGGCTGTGTAGGCCGGGCAACAGGCATGCCCATAAGTTGTGCCACCTGTGCCTCAAGCTGGCGTAGGGGCCCAAGAACAGAGTCCCGGATCTCCCTACGCACCACAGTCTGGACGCTACGGAGGGTGAGTGGTGGTTCTACTCCGGCCACACTTGCAGAGGGGGGACGAGCCCCATCCCCTGCAGCGCTTCCACCCGCAGGTGGCACATGGCCACCGGAGGAGGGTCCAGACTGTGCACTAGTGTCAGGTGCACTCGCCAGCTGAGGTGGGAGAGGTGGGTCCGCTGGAACCCGCCTTCCCTGTCGTCCTATGTTTTGTATTATGTCATGACAGTTTGGGTTAGTGACATATAATACCATTCACAATTAATTGTAACAGCATGCATTAGTATTCCCATTAACCAAACACCCAGATATTCACACCATTGAACAGCGAGCATAACACATACATAATTTGAACAGCAATACACAGTCCAACAACATTCAGGGTTGATTGATGGCAACAGGCCATCAGGTTTGGATGTATGAACAGGGCAGATGCATCAACGGACATGCAAATATTTATGACCCAACAGGGCAAATGTCCAGGGGTGTTAATTGTGATTGCACATACCATTTTCATGTGGAATGAGTTATATATGGTTATAGGGTGGGGTGAAGAAAATAATATTAACACCTTCGAATACCAATATATATATGCTGTACATTTCTAATAGCTGCACATATATACACACTACTGTTCTAACTACAGTTTCCTATATGATAACTACTTCAACTTGGTGATAGGACTGTTACTGCTACATCAATGTACATTTTATTGTTCTTCATACACATTCATATCTAGCTTTGTTCAGCTACATCAGCCTGCTACATTTGCTTTATATAGCTATAGGCAACTGTGGATGTTTGGTATATCCGACAATCATACTATCTGCATATTGCAGACTGAGAGCAACATATCCAGATTTTGGGATACACATTCCAGCTGCAGCAACACTTTGAACAGATTTCGCTGTTTGGTTTTGCTTCTCACATGCATTTCATTCTGTACTGACTGCAGTATACTTTATTCAGGGGTTATTACTACTGTATTGCTGGATTCATGACACTTTCTCACACTCTCTCACTTGTTTTCATTTTACTATTCAGGATGGTACTTACTTCTAGGCTTTATTGACATGTTTTACCTGTAGTTATTACAATCCTTTCCAGCAGTCTCACTTCTGTCATGTTTCAGTATTTCAACAGGGATATATTTCACACATGTGATTTGCTCATCTTCTGCAGCTGTACTTTTCAGCCTGCTGCAGGTTGTGTACTATTATATTACAGGTGGGGCATCTTTATTTCAGACTTTATTTCAGACATTTTCATTTTTCTGTTTGGATTACAGACTGCAACACACTTTTGTAATCAAGCAATACTTGCAAACACTTTTACACTGTTACTTGCACATTTTATTACTTGGTGACTACACTGCACTCTTTTGCTAACTGTCATACTTTTATATTTCTTTACAGTTACTGGGAGTGGATTAATGACCTGCCTGGTGGCGCAATCGCACCAGCCTATTGCCATAGGCTCTGCGGTTCGCAGAACGGACACCTGCAGCTGTAATATAAATGAAGTAATATTGGAATACACATCTCCATAATATCAGCTAGTTTAATTTCTTACATACATAATTAAATGTAACTTACTCAGTAGTGGGGCGTTGGGCATTTGCCGGGCCTCCTGGATCCAAAGGTTCAATTGGTCCTGCTTGCGTCTCTTCAGGTCCGCATGGTGGTGACGTACCTGCTCACCAGTTCTTGGAATCCCTGTGGCACTGGTGAGATCATGAGACAACTGGTCCCACGCCTCAGCCCTATATGCTCCCCACAGGACCTGGCCCTGCATGAGTTGGGCCTCATGATTGTGGACTAGGAGCCAGACCATGTATCTGGACTCCTCAACGCCCCACCTCTGTGCTCGAAAGCAACTACCCCCACCTACACCTGTCATTCTGGCTGCAAGTCAGTTCTACAATTGTTTATGCTGTGTATTCCCGCCTATGGGGCTTATATAGGCCGTTTTTCCTGCACATATCTATGATTGGCCATTTTGGAATTGTATCAACTTCACTAAACCTGCTTTGTCATGCTCCACTTTGTATTCATTCCTATATATTTGCTATTACTGCAATTATAGGTACTGCTGTCATGGCTTAGTGGTTCAGTATCTTGACTATGGTGTATAGTATCCTGGGTTCGAACCCGGCCACTGCTTTTTATTTTTTATGACTGTCTAGACAAGCTGAGGGGTGTGTCTGTGTAAAGGCAGTTTTGGTACGGCTTGCTCAATGTTGCCTGTTGGTTAGCTTGTTTGCGCGGTGCGCAGCTCCGCTCAAAAGGGGTACGCTGGTTTAAGCCTCATTTTGCTATCAGTACGCATATTACGCTCAGCTCAGCTAGGGGCACATAGTTTCAGCGTGTTAAACCACTGCTCACCTACGGGCACTCATTTTGCACCTGTTAAACCACTGTTCACCTACGGGCAGATGCACTCACCCTATTAAACTGTAGATCAGCTATAGGCACATCTGGCATTTTTTATTGTTTTGTTACCTCACATTTCTTCAATATAAATGGGCTATTTTGTAACATTTTACATAAAATGTGATTTTATATGTGTACATGTTTGTCAGGGACTTGTTTCGTGCTTATTTTGCTAAAAATAAAAATTGGTATTGTGGGGGCTCGAACCATGAATACCTGCTCTTCAGCCAACATCTCTACCGCTACGCTATTGCTTCTTGGCTTACTTTGCATATTTAGTTCTTGTATGCTTTCCCACTGACTGCTAACTGTAGCTGCGCTACGGGCATGCCCGCGCAAACGAGCGCACTCACGGGCAAACATCTTTATGATTTAAAAAAAAATGTATAACATGTTAATTTATATATTTTCTGTTCATAGTCTGTGGGGGCATGTGTTGTGTTGTGTTTATTCACATTTCCATGGACTCTGTCATGGGTGTTTACTTTGGGCACTTTTACTCTTCTGGGGGCGTGTCCGCTTACAGGGCTTGGCCTACAGACATGCTCTCTACTGTCTTACATGGACCGTGTTAGCCTTAGGTGTGATTCAGCATGCTCTCATGAATATGCAGAGCATGCTGACATCACTCTGTTTAACTGCAGCCTCCGTGTAAGAGTTATAATTCTTACACAGAGGCTTCGTGAATCCTGCCCATTATTTATTCATAGTACAGAGTTTCTTAATTCATATAAGTATTTCAAGTTTTAAGAATGATCTGAGCTTATCTTCAATATGATAGTTAATATGTAAATAAAAGTTATGTATAATTAATGCTAATTATTATAAATGAATGGCAATTTAAAGGTCTTCTGTTTGACAGGTCTTATTATATATTAACCTTGTTGTCAAGTTTTTGGTTTGTTTTCTAGTAATTTAAAATCTTCTTAAGTGTAAAATTTTTATTTAGAAAATTTCAGTTTATGTACATAGAAGTAGTAGCAACAATGTGATTGATTGGTTGTGTTTTGGTGTTAGTAAGCAGCTTGTGTGAACTTTTCATCGTGTGGAATAATTTATTCCATGTTGAAGTTCAAAAATGTTTTTAATTCTGAATTTTTCACATCATCCTTATTGTGTTTGTCCATACCTTGTTATATTGTAATGCTTAATGCACTAAAGAATTTTATATTAGTTTTTTGCCTGTTGTTCCAGTAGATGACAGCACATAAATGCCTTTCATTAAATATAAATGGGTTAAATGACCCTTTAAAGAGGTGTAATTTAATTAAGTATTTAATTCTACATAAAGCAGACATTGCTTTTTTTTTACAAGAAACTAATTTATTGACTAAATATTTAAACAGATTGTTGTCAAAAGATTATTCAGTTTTAAGTCTTACCGCCCATAAACTCATCTTCACACCTTCTAACTGCCCTTCACTCTCCTCCTCCTTAACCCCCTATATTCCAAATTGTCCACTAAGATCACAAAACCAAAACCTCAACCTCCTTCAAGTACATAAACCATTACGACCTCCCAGCCATCTCCTGCTTTCATGCTCCCTATCCAAACTTTGAAACTCACTCCCATCCCACCTTCAAACTGTCTCACATCTCCCTAACTTTAAATCCCTCTTACACTCCTACCTGTCCTCTAAATGGACGTGTCCCTGCTCCTTCCCCACTTGAACCCCAATCTCATCCCCAATTCTCCCTACTATTCCTTACAACCTCCATCTGAGTTTCTTTCTCCTCTCACACAAATCCTACTACCACAATCTGACTGTTTTCTATCCTACTTACTGTACTGTATTATTCTCTTTCTGAACTCCAGCCTTTGCCACACATTGCCTGCAACTGTACACTTTTTACTAAAGCTCTTTTCTCCTTTCTGAATTTCCATTGCCTAATGAATATTTTACCTATTTCTGCTACATATGTTGTAAATTCCACCACTTCTCCTTTTTGCATCATAACTACACCATATCTTGTATTATCTCACTTTAACATGTATGAGCCATCTTGTAATTTGCTTAGTTATGGAGCTTTTCTCCCCAGGCCTCCACTGAAAATGGGTTCTTCTGGCCCAGTGGACTTCCCCAGTTATCAAACGGAATTAAATAAATAAATAATTGGCGCTCAGTTTGATTAAAAAAAAGAGGTGTTCTTATTTTGTGGAAAAAAAAAGTGTCAGGTCTACCTGGAATAGTGGATTCATATTCTGCCAAAAATGGTATGCTGGGATTGGTGGTAATAGAAATTGATAAAAAAATACTAAACCCTTATAATACCCATTGGATCCCTGGGATTGGTTCTAAAACATTTAAGAAGTACTTGGATATTATAACACTGTACTGTAAAGGAGAAATGTTGACAGCTGTGTTTTAACTGCATCCTATCAAAGACATTATAAATGTTAAACAAATTAGGCTGTCTTCAGTAGCGAAACATTTAAATGACTATATTAATACAATGTATATGAGATGGTTCTTTAAAATATGCTCACTATTCTTTTAGATTTGGGAGTCAAACTAATATCAATAAAGTATTTGTAGCCAATGCATTATACTCTAAAATGGAGGAGGTACTATTAGTTTCATATTCCTTGTCTGACCACAATGCTGTTACATTTAAATAAACTTTAAGTCCAAACAATTTAGTTTCTTGCCAAAGACTCCTGGCATGTATAACTAAAGTAAAAGGCTTTATTGAATGGTTATTAAAAGAGATAAATCAATTTTTTGAAATTTAATAATAATGGTGAGGTCACTGATGCCGTACTATGGGACACATTAAAAGCTTACTTATATGGTAAAGAACTGGTATATTTATAAAATAAAAGAATGGGATAAAGAGTTAAATGCTGTCCAAGCTGAAATTTATAAATTAAAATGAAACCTTAAACTCAATGGTAAAGCTGCAAGCACACAAATGAAAAATGAAAATATGAAATACGTAGAAATCTTACATCATATGATTTCCATTAATGTAGAAAAATCAAATTACAGTCATGTTCAGTAAACTGCAAGAGCCTTCATAGAAAAGCTATTAGATTGAAAAACATGAATAAAATAAAAAAATGTCAAGGAGATTCTTTATAAAGAAGAGAAAAAGACTATTAAAGCTAAGGATTTGAAAGATATAGTTAAATGTTTTAGCAAATGTTATGAAGAAATTAATAAAACAAAGTCAAACCTGAGTAACAGCAACTTATTGGACATTTTTTAAAGAAAACATACATAAATTATCAAAAGATCAGAAAAAACAAGATTGAGAAGTATTTTTCCTTTAATGAATTAAAACACCAAATTAAAAATCTTAAAACTAACAAAGCACCAGGTATGGATGAGATAATTCCTGAGCTATATATATAAACTTTTACCTGATAATATTTAAAAAAAATTACTAAATGCTTATTAAGAAGTTGAGTACATATAATATTCCCCTGTCATGGAGATATTCTCTTATTACACCCATTTTAATTTCAGGTAAGGACTCTGCTCTATGTTCTTCTTATCGGCCTATTTCACTTTTAAATGCAGACTACAAGATTTTCATGTGTATATTAGCAAAAAGATTAAATGCTCATTGGTTTAGTAAATGAAGATCAGACTAGGTTTATAGTTAACAAGAAAGTTCAAGATAAGATAATAAGACTGTTTTCTTTTATTGATATGGCAAACAAAAGTAAAAAAGAGTTATCCATAATAAGCTTAGATCTGGATAAAGCTTTTAACTCTGTGAATTGGTCATACTTGTTCAGAGAACTAAATGAATATAACTTTTCCACTGATTTCATAAAGTTAATTAAAAAGCTTTATGATAACTCAGTTTCTTTTGTTAAAATAGGCTTCTTTATATCTAGCCCCTTTGAGATCTTAAAAGGTACCAACCAAGGATGCCCTTTATCCCCTTTGCTATTTGCACTTATTATAGAGCTGTTTGCTAACTAAACAAGCTCCAACATAAACATTAAAGGTTTTAAAATAAATGAAAATTTTTCTTCTAAAATTCAGCTTTTTTGCTGATGACATTCTGCTCACTAGTGGTAATATTGAACTTTCTTTGGATCATATAGTTAGCTCTGTGGACTATTTTTAAAAGTTCTCGCATCTGAAAATTAATCACAATAAAACAAAAACCTTTCTTATATACAGAGGGATAACCATTAAGTTAAAGTCTTACAAAAATTGGCTGGGACAATTTACAGTTAAAATACTTAGGAGAATACTTAGGAATTACTATTGAGACAAATAGTAAAAAATCAGTTTTAGTTAACTACCAAAACCTAATTGATACAATATCCAAATTAACAAAGAATTGGAATAAATTATTTTTTACATTTGAAGATAGACTTACATTGATCAAAATCTTACCAAAAATTGTATTAATCCTTCCCCTTCTAAAAAGTTTAAAAAAATAAACTCTGTTTTACTAAAGTTCTTACGGTGTCCCAAAAAAAGCAAGAATCCCTTTAGACTGGCACATCAAAGTTTGGGAGAAGGGAGGCATTGGTTTCCCCAATATTAACTTGTATTGTATTTTAAATGTGTAATTATTAAAGTAATACTCTACTAGCTTGACTCCTTTTAGCTTCCTGTTGGAAGTCAATACATGACAATATACTAATAGATAATAAATCTATAATAGAAACTTATATAAATTTGGACATCAATACATTTTTTTGGTTTTAAAAGACTGTATATTAAATGAAAAACAATTTACTCTCTAACCTTTCATAAATCAAGTTCTGTTAATATTCAAGAGATTTATGAATTTGAATTTTCTAATCAAAGATCTACTAATAAATATTATTTCCTATAACTTTCTTAAATGCATTCTTAATATCTTTTAATACAAAGAATATGTTTGACTTAAAGAATAGTAATTTAATTTATTGGCATCAATTTCTGAACAGTAATAAAATACACTCAGCCGATTATCTGATTGCTAGGTACAGTCTGGAAAATAGTAGTTGGTTAGATATACAAACATGTAAGGAATATATTCAAGAAAAAAATTAAGTAGCTTTAGATATATAAACTAAAATTAATCTAAAAATCCTGGACTTCTTTTCTAATATAAATACTGTTCCATCTAAAGGTAAGTCATACTTACCAATCATATGTAAGATTATTATAGTTGAATTTCCCCCCTGAATTGTCATACTGGAATAACTCGACACAAAAAAATAAATACATAAAGAAGGATTTTCTGAGAAAAGTATGAAACTATCCTTTAAATCTGCAGGAAAATGCATGTCCTCTCTATAATGGAAGATTTATACATGGACATTTTTATACAGGGTTTTTCTAATACCCCACAAAATTACTGTTGTATATAAATCAGAAACAAAATCCTGGAGATGCAGTGAAGCCCTTGATGCAGATTGGGTTCATATGATCATCGAATGCAATACAGTTTCATCTTTCTGGACTGATTTTAGAAATCTTTGTCAAGCATTGTGGTCAGGTAATTGTAGTATTACAGATTACTTGATTTTGTTCAGTGCCTTAATCCCAGATGTTATTCCAGTATCACAAACATCTCTTATTTGGTCTGTCCTAGCTATTGCTAGGGAAGTTATAACTAAAAACTGGAAATGCAAAACTACTGACTTTTTACTAGTGAATTTATCTGTCTAGCCGTACCTGTTTGTAAAAATGAATTATCAACCATAACAATAAGAAGTAGAAATGTAACTCATCAATACATAGCCTGGCAGAAATGTAATTATCTATTAGAACAATGCTAATGGTTTTGTGTTTATAATTTTTGTCATGGACTTTTATATGTAGTTTTGTTTTATTTTGTATCAAGTTGTTGAATTATTGTTGGAATATGTTAAATCAAATAAAAACTTCAAAAAAGAAAATGTCAGGTTGTTTCAGAGGTATAACCCTCTACTGGTGGTCTTCACAAATTGGTCATCAGAAAGAGCCCTATTGTTAAGTTACTGCATTATACTCTATTTCCATTAGGTATGTGTGCACAGCTTGTGCCAGGTGGTAGAATGTGCCACATCTAGAATGTCTTTAGTATATTGTTGTTGCATCAGAAGTAAAAAAAAATATATATATATATATATATATATATATATACACACATATATATATATATATATATATATATATATATATATATATATATATATATATTAGATATAGATATACATAAACATTTCACCAGTAAGCACAGCATTTCTGATGTCCTGACTGAAATCACTGTTGCAGTATTCCTGACATATGGGTTGTCACCTCTGACATCCGGCCAGTGTACCAAAGCTTTATCTTCCCGAAGTGGTATGTCTGACACTTGATCTCAGCTCATAGGAGTTGGGGTATATAGACAGATGTACAAGCATGTGCAGCAGACTCTCTCACCATCAGCCTGAACACAGGTTATGCATCTGTCAGACTGATCGCCATTTAGTTGTTGGTACCATTGCTTTACTAGAAAGCTTACTCAGATAAGTTCCCCGTTAGGGAAACCTTCCTTTGCTTTTTTGCATACAGTGGTTTTTCAAAATTTGTTAGTCTTCAGCTAGGAGGGATAAGTGTGAGTATGTTAGGCAGATTCCATGTAAGGACTTGCGCACTAAGTGCCTTTTCTGTCTATGCCCTTAATGTAATTAAAAGGCCTGTTCCATTTATTAATCATTTTTTCCCCGAAACCTTTAGGTCAAGACTTTCCTGTCTCAGCATCTTCCTTGCAACTCAGTGTCTTAAACACATGTCCTTGTCAAACCTGCTGTAGACAAAGATAGCTTTTTGTAAGAAAAAAAAAAAAAAGCCAGGTGAAGGCCTTGCATTGTACAGAAAGTCTCGCAGGCTTGAATTGACTCCATTTCCTTTAAGTCTGCATTTTTTGTAATTACTTTGCACTGTTTATAGAACATGTAAAACAAATGCACAGCTTTACTGTACACAACACTACTAAATCTGCTATATGTAAAAAATATGAAAAATCAGTAAAGTTACTACACTTGTCTACAGTTGCTAGTTTAGATGAATGGAGGTGATGGATGTTTTTCTACATTGCTTACCAAACAGCTGTTTTCCTCACACTCTGAGGCATAATGTTTTAACTGAAGATGAAAAGTTGCTGATATTCTTCGTATTTCACTGTTGCAGTCATCACATTTGGGTTATCCCTGCCAGGGTAGCCCTCGGCCTGCCTGAATACCAGAGGCTTATTATTTATGTGTTGGTTGCTGTCACTTCAGGACTGACATCAGGTAGTCAGTAGTATAAAGTAAAGCAGCCAATGCCATTACATCAGTCTTTCTTGGCGAGGAGCCAGAAGCAGTTCACACGAGTCCTGGTCGGCCGCTACCTGAGTTTCGTCTTCCGAACTGAAGCTGAAGTCTTCTAAAGCTAAGTAACCAGTTCGGGATCCTTTTTTATTTTCTTGCTCTAACCAATTGCAAATAAAGTTAACAATTGTCTCGCCTGTGGAAAGCAAATACCACACCGAGACTTTCATTCTTACTGCGTCACTTGCTTAAGTCCAGACTAAGATGTTCCTCACTGTCGCTTTTTGTGCTTTGTTGAATGCCAGAATTATACGTCGTCAGGCCCTTCTTGTTGCTAGATATTTTTGCTTACAGTCCTCAAATTCCAATATGGCTTCTGGAAGCCATCCAACAGCAGATCTTCCGAAAAAATGTAAGGATAAAGTCAGAGACAGACCGCACAGGTCCAAACCTACCGACGACGCTTCCGTTAAGCTAGTCGTCAGTTCTCCGGTCCTCAGTGAGGCATTTTCGCAGCCCCTGATGCCCGCTTCTGTGGATTCACAGGCCACTACCGAGACCCTTTCGGAGTCCAGTATGCCGCAGAATTCTACTTCAACTAAGGATCCTGTGGTTGTCTCTACCTTGGATGGGTCTGGAGCCGCTGAGCAGGCACCGGCTTCCTAGGAAGTACTTCACACTACCGAATCTCAACACAAACCAATGACTTCTTTCGAGTCTACAGTTCTTTCGAAAACTACCGAGTTTCTAAGGCCCAGGGTATGAACCACACCCAATAAACAGATTACCCAATCTCAGACACCTGCTTCCTTGCCTCAGTCTCAAATGTTCAAAATGGTGGAAGACCTTATAATGCTGATTGGGGAAGCCAAGTTACCCCTTCCAAAAGGAAAATAGATCTGTCCCCAGTAGTTTTATCTGAATAGGAGACTGCTGATGACTCTGATGCATCTGAATATGAAGACATGCAACCCCTCTCTGCTTATGAGGATTCTGATGCAGAGGAATCCATCCCTTCAGTCTCTCCACCCGAGGACTTTTCCTTTGGGGCAACCCTTCATACTTTAACGGAGCATTTCCAATGGGAATGTCAGGACTACCCTCAGTCTAAAAAGAGACTCAGAGAATTTTAGATCTTCCACAGCACCGACCCCTGGCCATTTCTCCTGTCCTGGATGTTGTGGATGATAATTTCATGGAATCTAGTTAAAATCCTACTGCTGATCCTGAGGTTATTTCTCAAGGGCCTAAAGGAATTAAAGCAACTTCTGCTAAGAATCCCACCCCCTCAGATAGGGGTTCCCAAGCACTAGACAGATGGAGTAAAAAAGTATACACCTCTGCTTTCTAATGCCCAGGGTATGAACCACGCCCAAGAAACCGACCCAATCTCAGACACCTGCTTCTTTGCCTCAGTCTCAAATGCTTAAAATGGCAGAAGACCTTATAATGCTGATTGCTATCAGAACACTAAATTGTCAATTTCATATGCTAAAATTTCAGCAACATACCATGGAACTCCTCCAACAAAAAATATCTTTTTTTCCTGCTTGTGCAGAAAACAAAGAGCTACAGGAGTTAATGCATTCTGCAAGTCAAGTGACTAAGCACACCTTACAATGTGGTTTTGACACCCTAGAAGCTTCTTGCCGGGCAGCAGTCATCGGTTCAGATCTTCGAAGGCATGCTTGCCTTAAGGAACAGCCCTTGCAAGACCATGCCAAATCTAAATTATTGGATGCACCCTTGCACAAAGACAACTTATTTGGCACCAAGGCAGAGGAGGTCTTAAAAAGATGGGAAAAAAGCTAAATCTATGTAGACAGTTAAGGATTTCCTACAGGTCCAGCCACCCAGATTCAGCAGGCATTGCCCCTCCAAGCGCTGGTCCTTTCCTGCCCCCTCCAGGTCAGTTCAGCCCAGACCCCTGGGAAGCAGACCCCCCCCCCCCCCAGGCAGCAGCCACAGGGAATGCAGAGATCAAAGCAATGGAGTTCCTCCACTTCAAAACCAGGGAGTGCAAAGCCACCCCCTCATGGTAAAAACTCACAATGACTCTCCTCCCCCACCCCCTCCCTCTGCCCACCTGCCCTTGCCCCTAGGAGGAAAACTCTCCTTCCACGCAAGCACCTGGGCCACCATTACCAATGACCGCTTTGTCCTCAACATTGTGTCCCACGAACACAAATTTTCTTTCCATACTCTCCCACCCCCAAAAGGGTTCCCAGATCTTCCTCCAAATCAGTGGGCAGAGGCGAAAAAGCAAGTCCTTTCCCTGCTGTCTATGAGGGCAATAGAGCATGTTCCTGCAGAACTGATAAGCCAAGGTTTCTACTCCAGACTTTTCCTGGTACCCAGAAAAGAGGGCACCTGGTGCCCCATCCTCGATCTATCCATTCTAAGCACCTTCCTGGTGATACCAAAATTCAAAATGCTCACCCTCCAGCAACTGCTACCTATGCTTTCCAAGAATGCTTGGCTAGCTACCCTAGACCTAAATAAAGCCTATCTCCACATTCCCATCAGGGAATCATGCAGGAGATGTCTATGTTTCAGGGCAGGATCTCTGCACTGTCAGTTCACCGCACTTTCCTTTGGTTTGTCTACTGCTCCCAGAGTTTTCACAAAATGTCTGGCTCCCACCATTGTCTTTTGCAGACAAAGAAATATGCAAATTTACCCATACTTTGGTGACTGCCTTACTCAGACAGACAGTCAGGAAAAGCTGCTCAAGCACCTGGCCTTTGTAAAGTCCCTACTGATCTCCTTAGGGTACACTACCAATGGAAAGAAATCCAGCCTAGTACCCACCCAAAGGATTATATTCCTGGGAGCAAGCCTGGACACAGCATCCCAGATGGCATTCCTTACATCAGAAAAGCAAACTTACCTGTCAGCCTGCTTCTCTCAACTTGCCACCTGACCCCAGTTATCTGCAAGGAAAATCCTGCAACCTCTGGGGTTCATGGCATCTTGCATTCTACTCATTCCATATGCCAGACTGCATATGAGGAAACTTCAGTGGTACCTAAAAAGCCTTTGGTGTCAACACTCTCAAGACCTGGAAACTCTTATACCATTAATACCTTGCCTAAGGAAAGATTTTCTTTGGTGTGCAGCAGCATGCTACCACAACAAGGGACTACCTTTTTACCACCCCCACCACCCAGACTTTCACCACAGACGCAGCAGACTTTGCCGGGGGTGCACACCTGGACGGCAGGTGCATACAGAGCCAATAGGCCCACAGCAAATACTTCTGCACATCAACCAAAAATAAATGTTAGCTGTCCAGCACTCATTGACAGCTTTCAGGCCCCTTCTCTCCACAGGGGCTCTCCTGATCAAAACAGACAACACCACTGTGATGTGATATATCAACAAGCAGGGAGGGACTCACTCCTACCTTCTATGCAGGCTGGCCATGACCCTTTGGCACACAGCCTCAGCCATGCAACTACACCTGTTAGCACAATTCCTGCCAGGCTCTCTAAACTATCTGGCAGACAACTTAAGCAGAAATCTTCTGGACCCACACGAGTGGCAGCTAGACCAAAGAGCCTTCACCCTAATAGCTCAGAAATGGGGCACCCCGAAGGTCGACCTCTTTGCTTCCCACACCAACCATCAGCTCAGCAAGTTCTGCAGTAGGGAGCCGCACTGCATGGCGTGGAAAGTGGATGCCCTAGTCTCCCCCTCGGTCTATGCATTTCCCTCTCTACCTCTCATTACCAGGGTTGTAGTTTTGTCTTTCGGCTTTTCCCGGTTAGGGGTCGCCACAACGGAACTCTGGTCCGCTAATGATTGGCAGTAGATTTTCATGAATGCTGAGGTACTGCTCAAAATAAGGGAGGAAAAATCAAGGATAATTCTGATTGCTCCAGACTGACCACGCTAGCACTGGTACTTACTGCTGCGCAGCCTGTCCCCACTGCCACCATGGCATCTCCCTCAGACCCCAACCCTCCTGACCCAGAGGGAAGGAGAATTCATGCATCCCCAGTTGCAGACCCTCAGTTTGGCAGCCTGGCTTATTCCCTGACCACTGAACAATCTGCCAATCTCAGTAAACGGGTTCTGTATGTTATATGTGAGGCTAGATGCCTAGCACTAGAAAGTCTTATGCTGACAAATGGAAATGGTTCTGCACCTGGGTTCAGGCTAAGGGAGCTGATACGACACAGCCATCCCTACCTCTCATCCGGGATTACCTAGCTGACCTGCTACACAGTGGTCTCTTCTTTTCCTCTGTTAAGATTCATGCCTCTGCTATCTCTGCTCATTTCAGCACTGAGCACCCACTTTTCTCACACCCTCTGATGAAACAGTTTCAGCTTGGGACCTAAACTTTGTGTTGGAAAAGCTCACCCTGCCCCCCTTTGAACCAGCATCTTCAGCAGAGTTAGTTTCTCTCCTGGAAGACAGCCTTGCTTCTGGCCATCACTTCAGCCAGAAGAGTATATGAGCTACAAGCACTCATGGCTGTAGAGCCCTTCATCATCTTCCATGCTGACTGGGTGTCCTTCAGGACTAACCCATCCTTCATGCCCAAATGGTGTCCAGTGTGGCTCTCAACCAATACATTCATTTGCCCACCTTTTTTCCCTAACCCGCAGAACAAAGGGGAAAGGATCCTGCACTCTCTAGATGTGCACAGACAGCTCAAATTCTATCTAGACAGGACTAAATCATTCAGAAAGATTGATCAATTGGTAGTCAGCTTTGCTGCAGGGGCAGAGGGCAAAACAATATCCAAACAAACCATTTCCAAATGAGTAGGACACTGCATCCATTTCTGTTACAAGCAACAGTGGAAACCTCCCCCTAAGGAGATCAGGACTCACTCTGCCAGAGCAGCCTCCACCTCTGCAGCTTTCCTCAGAGGAGTCCCCACCGGGGACATCCTGGAGGCTAACACATGGACATCTGTTTACACCTTAACCAAGCATTACCACCTGCCTGTCTTCTCCAAATCCAGGGCAAGCCTTGCCACTGCAGTATTGCAGCCCATCCTAGCCAGCCACTAGTCTCCTTGACTGCTTCCACCGTTTTCCTCAGCTTTGGGAATCAACCCAAATGTCATGACTGCAACAGTGAAACATGAAGAATATAGTACAGTTGTGTACACTTACCATAAATGTAGATGTTTAAGTGTATTCACTGTTGCAGTCCTGGATGTTCATCGTGCATACAGCTGCAGTAATCACATATGGCTTCTCTGCCGTCAGGCGGTCCCTCGGTCGGCCGAATTCCAAAGTCTAGGTCCGGCGTCGGTTGTTGTCGCTTTCTTTCCTGACGTCAGTGAGGCAGGGTATATAAGACACAGCCGACGCCATTTCCTTCAGTCTTTTTTGATGTGCGGTGCCCAAAGCAGAAGCAGTTTGCAAGTGCCGGTCGGCCAGCTCCTGAATTTTCGAAAAATTGGAAACCGAAGTCTTCATTAAAGCTACGTACCCCGTTGGGGAAACTTTTCTTGCCTCAGACCGATGTCAGAAAAAGTTAACAATTGTATTTCTTGTGGGAAGCAAATACCGCATAAGGATTTCCATTCCCTCTGCATACCTTGCTTAGGCCCAGACCACAACGTCTCGGGCTGTCGCTTTTGCGCTACTTTCAATAAACGCACTATTAAGCGTCGGGCGGAGTTCGCCCAACACTTTTTTGGTACAGCCTTTGATTATAAAATGTCGTCGGAGAGTCCAACTACCGTTTTGTCCAAAAAAAACGCAAGGACAAGGACCGACACGCGAGGTCCGCAGTCCCCACCGACTCCACACCAAAACCGGCTACACGTGGTCCGGTTCTCAGCGAGATGCCTATGCAGTCCCCGATGACCAACGACACTTCTTTGGCGGTGTCTTCTGTAACCGAGACCGCAGGTACTTCGGCCCAGACCCAGACTACAACCACTGAAGCCACTGTGAGCGTTGAGCCTCCTAATGTGGACAGGTCCACTTCCACCCATGGTGTCTTTGGGCCCTCTTCTTCCTTTTCCATTAAGGCCTTTACTAAGTCCAAATCAGCCAGGCATCCCAAGAGGCCTGTTGCATAGGGCCCATCCCCAGGCCCCATGCCTAAAAAACAGATGCTTAAAATGGCTGAGGATTTAATTACTCTTATCAGGGGCTCCCAACCCCCTCCAGACAAGAGACCCAGAGTGGAGGAAGATTCTCCCTCTTCTGATCAGGGTTCCATTTTTTCAGAACATTCTGACGTAGAGGAACACTCTTACTCCCCATTTGAAGATTCTGATGCAGAGCAGTCCATTCCTTCTGTATCTCCTCCTGAGGATTTTTCTTTTGGAGAAACCTTGCACACCTTGAGGGAACACTTCCATTGGGAAGGCCAAGACTTTTCTGATTCCAAGAAAAGACTTAGGGAATTTCTTTTGTTACCTCAACACAGACCTCTGGCTATACCTCCTGTCTTGGACGTACTTGATGATGTTTATTCGGAGGCTTGCCTTAATCCGGATTCCCTGCCTCCTGCCCCAGTCAAGCCTGATAGGTACTATAGAGTCCCTTCCTCTCACCAATTTCTTTACAAAGGCCATAATGCTGACCCTGAAACCTTTTCTCAAGGCCCCAAGGGAATGAAGGCCTCTACTGCTAAGAATCCACTACCTTCCGAAAGAGAGTCAAGATCCTTAGAAAGGTGGGGAAAAAAGGTATATACCTCGGCCACCCTAGCCATGAGGGCCTTAAATTGTCAGTTTCATATGCATAAATATCAGCAGTTTCTGTTATCACAATTAAGAAATAAAATGTCTCAGCCTGAACAACTAGATTTGAAGGAGTTGCAGGATATGTTGCATAGTGCAGAACAAGTGGGTAAACACATCTTACAATGTGGTTATGATGCCCTAGAGGCCTCAAGTAGAGCTGCTGTTACAGGATCAGTCATTCATAGACATGCATGTCTTAGGGAACAAATCTTGCATGACCATGTGAAAGCTAAACTGCTAGATGCTCCTTTACAAAAAGATGTGCTATTTGGTACTAATGCTGAGGAGATATTACGGAAAATGGAAGAAAAAGCCAAATCTATGCAAACTGTCAAAGCTTTTCTACAAGTTCAACCACCACGTTTTAGCAGAAATTGGCCTTCTAAAAACTGGTCCTTTCCAGCCACTGACAAGCCCCAAAGAGGTAGATACAGGCGCGCAAGGGGCAGAGGGCAATCACAAGGATCATATAGAGGCAGGCAATGGCAAACTCCAGCACCAAGAGGTGGCGAAGACAGTTCACAGCAATACAGGAAACAAACTCAATGACTTCCTCCTTTCCATGCCAAGCAAGTCTCAGCTGGCAGCACCCTTGGGAGGAAAACTGGCATTATTTACAAGAAATTGGCATATTGTCACAACAGACAAATGGATACTGGACGTTATAAACAGAGGCTACAGATTTCATTTTCACACTCTCCCAAAAATGAGAGGCATGCCAAACCTGCCACACAATCAAAGGGCAGAGGCACAACTACAAATTTCAAAGCTCATGGACATGAAAGCTATTCAAGAGGTACCTACTCACGAACAAGGCCAAGGGTTTTATTCCAGGCTATTTCTGGTACCAAGGAAAGGAACCGACTGGAGACCCATTTTGGACTTATCCATCCTAAACACATTCTTACTCGTACCAAAATTCAAGATGCTCACATTACAGCAGCTTCTTCCCATGCTGGGCAAGGGGTTTTGGCTGGTAACATTGGACCTCAAGGAGGCATACCTGCTTGTCCCAATCAGACAAAGCTGCAGAAGATACCTCAGATTTCTTGCAGGTTCAATACACTATCAATTCTCTGCATTGCCCTTTGGCTTATCTACTGCCCAGAGTATTCACGAAATGCCTGGCATCAGTAATTGCCTACTGCAGACTTCAAGGGATACAAATTTACCCTTATTTGGACGACTGCCTGATACAAGCGGACAGCAAACACTTACTTCTGGAACATCTGGCTTATGCAACACGGTTACTGAATTCTCTGGGATACACAATCAACAAAGAGAAATCCAGGCTAACACCATCTCAGAAAATAACTTTCCTGGGTGCCAACTTGGACACAAACACCCAGATGGCCTATCTTACGCCAGAAAAACAGGGGCAACTAACTCAGTACTTCAAAACACTAGCAAATTGTACCAGGCTTACTGCAAGGAAAATCCTGCAGGCTCTGGGCTTCATGGCATCTTGCATTCTTTTAATCCCATGTGCAAAGTTGCATATGAGGAAACTTCAGTGGTACCTAAAAAACCTATGGTCTCAACACAGTCACAGTTTGGAAACAATAATACCAATAATTCCATGTTTGAAAAAGGAATTTCTATGGTGGGCTCAAGCATGTCAAACAAACACAGGTCTCCCATTCTGCAAGCCTCAAGCAAATCAAGTCATCACAACAGACGCCTCAGATTACGCCTGGGGGGCGCACATGACAGGCAGGTGCATTCAGGGCAAATGGTCCCAAAAGGAAAGGCACCTGCACATCAATCAAAAAGAAATGCTAGCAGTGATAAATGCAGTTACAGCTTTCAAGGACCTCCTGCATCCAGGACAATTATTGATAAGAACAGACAACACCACAGTAATGTGGTACATAAACAAACAAGGAGGAACACATTCATACCCCCTGTGCAGACTAGCCATGACACTTTGGAACTTGGCTCTGGAATGGCAAATCGAACTTCAAGCACAGTTCTTGCCAGGCTTGGAAAACACACTGGCAGACAATCTAAGCAGAAATATGACAGATCCACACGAATGGAAGTTGCATCCTCAAGTGTTTACAAAGATAATCCAAGCGTGGGGGAGGCCAGACATAGATCTCTTCGCCTCCCACAGGAATCATCAATTGGAAAAGTTTTGTTCAAGGACCTTTCATCCAAAGGCCTGGAGAGTGGACGCCCTTTCATTCAGTTGGACAGCATGGACAGTTTACGCTTTCCCACCTCTGCCTCTTCTGCCCAAGGTGCTCTTGAAAGCAAGAATAGACAAACCGAAGATGATACTGATTGCTCCAGACTGGCCAAGACAACACTGGTACCCACTCCTGAGGAGCCTAACACATACTCCTCCCTGGCACCTACCTCTAATGCCTCTTCTACTGACTCAGCACAGCTGCAAAACTCTTCACAGTCAGCTGAAAACACTCAATCTCGCTGCATGGAAAATCCCTTGATACCACAACAGACTATACTCCCCAAAGAGGTGCAGGATGTCATTTTGGAGGCCAGAAGGCCATCTACTAGAAAGGCTTACTCCGCAAAATGGAAACGGTTTTGCTCGTGGAATGAGAAAAAAGGCCAGGACCCTAAAAAACTGAATTTGCCTCAGGTATTACAGTATCTAGCTGAGCTGCTGAACAGTGGACTTTCATTTTCCTCTATAAAAATCCATGCCTCAGCCATTTCTGCAGAATTCAACATGGATCCACCCTTATTCTCTCACCCACTCTTAAGACAGTTCCTCAGAGGGGCTAAGAATATAAGACCACCAAGGAAGCAACCAATTCCAGCCTGGGATCTTAACTACATTCTAGAAAAATTAACATTGCCTCCTTTTGAGCCAGCTGCCTCAACAGATTTGCAATACTTGTCCTGGAAAACAGCATTCCTTCTGGCCATTACCTCAGCCCGTAGAGTATCGGAACTACAAGCCCTCATGGCTGTGCAGCCCTTTCTCATCTTCCATCAGGATAGGGTTTCCCTTCGAACCAATCCATCTTTTATGCCTAAAGTGGTATCCAGGGTAGCTTTAAATCAAGCCATACACTTACCTACCTTTTATCCCAATCCTCAAAACAAAGGGGAAAGGCTCCTACACTCCTTAGACATCCATAGACAGCTACATTATTACTTGGACAGAACAAAGCCTTTCAGGAAATCTCTGTGTCCTATGCTGTAGGAGCCCAAGGGAAGCCAGTTACCAAACAGACAATTTCAAAATGGATAGGCCACTGCATACGGTTTTGTTACTCCTGTCATGGGAAATCTGTCCCTACAGGCATCAGATCCCACTCCACCAGGGCCACAGCTACCTCTACAGCCTTCCTCAGAGGAGTTCCTACCAAAGATATTTTGGAGGCAGCCACTTGGAGTTCTGTGCATACCTTCACTAAACACTACCACCTGCCTTTATATTCCAAAACTAGAGCAGGCTTTGCCACTGCCGTGTTGCAGGGCATTCTGGCTCATCCCAGTTCCTCCTAGTGCCTACCACCCTGAGCGTAGCTTTGGGATTCTACCCATATGTGATTACTGCAGCTGTATGCACGATGAACATAGTACAGTTTTGTACCTACCATAAATGTAGATGTTCGAGTGCTAATACAGCTGCAGTACAGGTTTCCCTCCCTCCTACCCCTCTGGGTAAAAACCTAGGCTCTAACCCCTCTTCATACAACCTGTGGGGGTTATCCTTCTATGGTATCTTTGCTTGCAACTACTGTTTTTTGATTATATTGCATTCATGTATATAAATATAATTTTTGTATTGCCTTCCTTCTGGGGGCACCTGACATCTGGGGCAAGAAAAGACTGAAGGAAATGGCGTTGGCTGTGTCTTATATACCCTGCCTCACTGACGTCAGGAAAGAAAGCGACAACAACCGACGCCGGACCTAGACTTTGGAATTCGGCCGACCGAGGGACCGCCTGACGGCAGAGAACCCATATGTGATTACTGCAGCTGTATTAGCACTCGAACATCTACATTTATGGTAGGTACAAAACTGTACTTTTCCCTTCCTCCATCCCCCTCTTCTTCTCTCTCTCTCTCTCTCTCTCCCCTTACAAGGAACTTTTTGGTGTTTACTTTCTGCTGGTGGGCTTCTTCCACCATATTCTGGCTCCCACATGGGGGCTCCTGACAGGGCAAGAAAAACTGATGTAATGATGTTGGCTGCCTTACTTTATGCTACTGATGACCTGACGTCAGTCCTGTAGCGACTGCAACCGATGCAGAAATACTAAGCCTCTGGCATTCGGGCCAGCCGAGGGCTAACCCAGATGTGATGACTGCAACAGTGAATACACTCAAACATCTACATTTATGGTAAGTGTACACAACTGTACTTTTTCTTCTCACAAAAATACTGGATGACTTCTTCAGTCGTAAAAAAAAAAATTGTCATCTATCATCTCTCCCAACTGATTTGCACCATGGTCTGCAGTACCAGGAAGCGTTAAAACTATGTGCGGAATAGGGAATGATGACTGAGTTATGCAAGAAAAAAAAGAGAGAAACTGTTTGATATCCCAGTGAGAGTGGAGACAAAAAGTGCTTTATTAGTCATGAGAACCTTGTTACATAAGTCATCAGTGAGATGTATGAGATGGCGGTATCATGAAGGAGGGACAGCCTCTGCATTTTGCACTGTGGCCAGGATGAAGAGAGGGGCATGTAGCACTTTAAAGTGCCTAAACCTATTCCTGGGATATGTGGTCCTTGGCCAAAGTCTAAGCACTTAAAACTGTATTACTACATGTTTAGTGTATTTGAGAATCAGGATATTAATAGTTGTAAGTGCAGATACAATACCATGTCTCAATGTATAAAAATCGGGGATATCTGGCTAAAATCAAGTGCATCTAGATGAACTGTACTAACTGATCAGTGAAGGACCTTTTCTTCCAGCAGGAGTTTGGGAAACCATATGTACATAAATGTATGGGGGGGTATGGGGTTATTCATTGAATGTGCAGATGGGGAGGGGTCATCATTAG
The DNA here is from genome assembly GCF_019279795.1 of Protopterus annectens. Lineage (NCBI taxonomy): Eukaryota > Metazoa > Chordata > Ceratodontiformes > Protopteridae > Protopterus > Protopterus annectens. The sequence continues at coordinate 169,078,771 of NC_056731.1, read as the reverse complement.
GGTCATTATTAGTTCATTGCAATTCGCTGAATTTACCGAGTACAGCACATCTTTGTTGTTTTCTCCACTGTAGTGCAATCTCTGAGTTGGTATATATAGTTGGGGGTGTCTTGGAGGTGCAGTCCCCCCACATCGGGGGGGGGGTTGTGGTGGCAAAGCCCTCACTTGGGTGCGTTCGATTTCCATAGCTTTTGGTCCATTGTGCTGTAGGGCAAGTATATACTTGCCCTCGGTAAATTCAGCAAATCGCTGAAACGATTTTCGCTGAATTGGGGTCGATGAGCCGGTGTTTGCTACAGTGGTATTGCGACGAACTAATACAGACCCCAGCCTTAGACCTTGTGGTCTGTCAGTAAACTGTGAAATGTGCTTAGCAATATTATGTGAAACATTACCCATGAGCACGGTTACCTTAAGCATGGTTTCAGAGTAAGTCTTAGCAATAACACTGCAGTAGTAAAACTTCTTAAACACATATCTTCTTGCAGATATATGGGTAGACACATTGCTGCAGTTTTTCTCAACTACTCCAAAGTGTTTGTCATGGCAGAGCTTTATCTCTTAACTGTACATACTCATGGGTCTCTGAAAGAAGTGGTTGCTTGTGAAATCACACTGAAACCTGGCAACATGCTGGGTCAACCCTTTATCAGTTATTTTAGTTACATAACTGATTAATTTATTTTTATATCTACCTGTAAGCTCTACTGTCAACTGGACTGTTTTATAACTTTTTCTCAGATTTGAGTTATTCTCAGCTTAATGCATTGTTTTAGTCTATGACTGGCTGCTTCTATTTTATATTTAGCACTTGTTTTTCTTTAGCTTTTCACCCTGGGCCTCCTTAGTAAATATGTGTGGTGTGGCTGTATGGCCCTGTTGCCTGATTTAATTACTTAATGAAATAAAACATATTTATAATATTTCATAATATAATTGGGTTTCCTTCCCTATTGACTTGTTCAAAGCACCACAGCATGCAGCGCATATACTGCCGAACTATACTTTTCCCCCATTATTGAATGTTTTGTCTTAATGTATAAAAATCATTTTAAAGTGCTCTGTTTCCTTGCACTGATATCACTTTGGGAAAACAAGAAACTTTAATTTCAGTAACATACTAATCAACTGTTGCATCCATAGCTGCACAAAGTTGCCCCATTAAAGTATATGGATATACCCCATATTACTTCATGGTAACGTCAAACCTGTTAAACGAAATTTTTGGGGGACCGTGGTTTAATAAAATGTTTATATAACTTTTTAAAAAGGCCCCAAAAAGTAAAGAAAGACAAGAAGGAAATGTATTCTGGCACTGGACTTCTTGTATGTTTTTCATTTTTCCCTTATTAAAACTTGAGTCCTCCTCCCCATTTTTGTAACACCCTTTCATTTTGTTCTATCACTTGTTGAAACAGAGTTTTGCCAAAATACTCAGCACCTAGTCGAGGAAGTTTGCCTTCACAATTTGCAGTGGAATCAACCTTGGGCTTTTTAAAAAACACCCACACATTTAACAGTTTACTATCCAAAACTCCAATTTTCCCCTCCTAACACTTTAAATGAAATATGACACTTAAATTTTCAGACTTTTTTCTACTGGATATAAATGTTAGTTTAGCTTTTTATTAAAACTAAATGCATGTTCAGTTTTAAGTACTTTCAGGAAATGAATTTATACATACCTTCATTCTTCTTCCTCAGTTTGTGTACAGATGGGTGAGACTAATTAAATTGAATTCCAATTTTTCTTGAGATGTGTGCTGATGTCCCTAAAGGAAGTCTTGTTATGAGGCTACCTTGATTTTGGTTTTATTTCTGTGCCATATTGTTGCAGTGTTGATAAAATGTACATCCTTCTCATTTAGTGAATAGTCAAACCTGTATTTTTTACCCTTTACACAACCTTATGTGGTGCATATAGTGTTGATTAGGATTTTCACCCTCCATTGGCAAACCTTTTCAGTTTCCTCTTCAGTTTTCTCCATGCTGGTGCCACTGAGGATCAACACTGATCTTTAGCCTCAGTGACATTAACTCAGGAAAAATGTGAGCTGCATCAGACATGCCTATTAAAGGTTATGAACCTATCCGTATGGTGATGCCACCACAGGATATACTTAATTTGTTTTGGCTATTTCTTTAAGAAAAAGTTTAAGAAGCCAAATAAGGAATGCAGCTTGGCACTGAAGCGTCCGGATGCAGCTATAAAGTGTGACATACACTTTAAGAACAAAGTATGCCTTCCCACTGAAGTAGAAGTGGCATCCACAGTTAATTTTGCCTTCCATGATTCCTCATGTCTTAGTCTAGGTAATCTTTGGGCAATTCTGAACCGCATGTTCGTCTTGGGGTGGAACATTTCTGTTTAGGTTGTCTCACTTTTTTCTCTACTCTTGTCACTTTCACGATTTTTTTTTTTTTTTTTTTTACCTACCATGACGTTTTATTTCATGCTGCAGCTTGGTGATTTCAGGGAAATCTGTTCAGATCTGTATAATGTTTGCCAGTGTTTTTCCCCCAGTTTTTGTTTTGCTTTGTGCTCCGAGTGAGTTTTCTTTTCAGCTGACATTTGAAGTCAGTTCAGTCAACTACCTTTTGATATTTCTAACCAGATTCTTTAAAGCTGGGCAGGTGAGTCATACACCTGGATTTTTAGAGCTAATGTGCAGTCAACAAGGTACCAGTTTCATGAACTTGGACTTTTTGTTGCAACATTATAAAGTGGATTTAACAGTGCACATTTTTCCATGATTGTCAGCATTTCTTGAAGTTTAGATATATGGGCCTGTCTTTTGAGTAATAAGGTCACTGAAAATGTTGTTACTAATTCATCTTTACTTTACCTGTACAAGCTCTCATCAGTTTTAACTAATTGATTCTAAAGTATCAAATGCTTTTCTTTTTGGATTTTCTGTCTGTTTACTGGGATTAACACTTGTCAAAATAGAAAATGCGGTGCAATGGATATTGTGTAACCTTTAAAAAATGTGATGCACTGAATATTGTATGGCCTTAAGGAAAATTTAACTAAGTTTGCTGTTTAGTTGTACTTAAAAGGATTTATCTTACATATTAAATTGTGTTTCTGACAAGTGATGATATGATTCAGTAGATTACCATAAAAATGACTATTCATCTATAATAAATATTTGTGTACTGTGATTTAGGATATCCAGAGATAAGTTTAAGCTGTTATTTTGTTTGGCTGATGAACATTTCCACCTCATTGTAGTAGGTTGTTTTGGGGTTGGCTATATCTAATGAAGCAATGGTTATGTGTTCATGCTGACATGCCTGACAAAGAATACAAAACTCCTAGGTACATTTGTTGTAGTGGCTTTCATGAACGTGAATAGGAACATTTCTACTTTTTAACATTTGTCATAACATTCTTTAGATGGGTGGAGTGAATACTGAAGTGCTGTTCTATTTTGTTCTGTAGAATGCTCAGAATTTCCATTTGAGGATCTTAGTTGGAGCATACAAACATAAGATTGGTATTGATAAGTTATTTCAAGCTTTTATACTGCTTGTTTTCTACAGAATTCATCACAGTATCCAGCAATGAGAAGTCTTTCTGCATGATGCGACCATGGAGCTTTATTGGTACATGTAAGTACACTTTAAACTAAAATAATTTAAACTGTAGAGTCTAGTTCGGTGTTGTACATTGTGTAACTTGTAAATCTGTCTTACCAGTAAGATTTTATTTAGAGAACTCTCCAGAAGTTGGACCATTTGACAGGCTGGGAGAAACCTCCTTCTTTTACTGTGCTGTACTTGACATGAAAATCTCAGAACATGTGTTTGAGGGAGATGGGTGGCCTATTTGGCCCAGCCCATACTGCCATTCTGTGCACCTACATAAAACTTGAGATCACCACTATAAGTCCTCAGTTTTTTGTACCATTATTTTTTCTAATTCTCTTTATGTATAGTCTTTACATAAATGTGTGCAGTTTCTGTGTTAAAGAAAAGTGGAGGTGTAACTAAGCCTCTTTAGAGTATTTAGAAGCTTTATCGAATACCCAAGCAGGATCATAACCATTTTTATTTCTGCTTTGGCCATTTGATTAACAAGATGCCAGTAATGATCACTGGTGCTTAACAGTTTAACGGCATCAGTTGTCACTACTGCCAGTCTAATCTTGATGCATTTGATGAATATCAGTGGGTGATGTTTTGCTGTAAGGGCCATTCAGAATGTTTACATTCTGGTGGCAGCTGTCAAGTTTCACTTCCTTTCAAATGCCCGCAGGGGGACATTTTTTTTACTGACATATGAAATTCTGCAAGGCACATCACACCCTTAGCCAAGACAGAAGACTTATTTTTGCTTCATTTTGAGTCTGTTTTGTACATTTATGTTTAAATATTCATTCTAAGGCTATTTGTCATTGTTTATGATTTCTTCAAAGGACACTCCTACTTAAATCAGACACCATACATGTGTTCCAAAGTATTCCACCACTATGTCATAGAACAAGCACAGTTTGGAGCGAAGTAAGAAGTGAAACTCACGTTTGTTTCTTATTCTTAAAGAGAATTGCCAAGTGGGTTCCTTTGAAAGAGGAAGACATGTGCATGTTCTTTTAAAAGGGATGTGAAATACATTTGAGTTTTACTTTTTATTTGTTTTCAGAGTTTGCTGTCTACATTCCTACATTTGCCTGATCTTTGAGAAGTGCAGTTGATCTCCTCCTTCCTACTGTTGGGATTGAATCTTGGATGAAATTCCCAACAGTCGCCACTTCTACTCCACACTTTACCCATGAAGATGTCGCTAGTGTTTGAAAGTTGGATACATGGTTCCTCCACTGCACTAATGAGGTCTGTCTCTTGTCTGCAGGGTTTGAGGCTTCTTCAGGAGATTAGTTTTAAAACCTTTTCTTGTGTTATAGAGGTAGTATGCTAGTACCTTACATCGGGTAGCTAGGAATATTATGTGTTACATCCACTAACCCTATATTTTGGCATTGGTTTCTACGTTGGAAATATTCTGAACATCATAACTCCACTTTAGACACTTCACCATTAACACAGCTTCTCACATTATTGAATTTTCTGCCCCCTGCCCCCCAATACCACCAGTATCTGGGATTATGGGGGCAACCAATCCATTCTAACAGAAGTTACCCTCACCCTTCTGAATCATCTATTCTTACTAAAACTTGAGTAGTAGAGATTGCCCCATTTTAAACAAGACAGGAATGCTGAGTGGTGAATCTGCTCAGTCATCTTCTTTGAATTCCCCTCCAGGATACACTAATTTTGGAGGCTTTCAGGCTTTTCAGGGATACTTTATGCTGGCTAAAATATGCCTTTAGCTCTAGCTAGAATATGCCTTCAGTGCTTATCTCTAGAATGTCTGTTTTGGTTTTAAGAGTTTGGGATCTTGAGTTACCCTCCTTTAGAACTGGTCATGACAGATGCCTTTTCTACAGCTTAGAGTCACCCTGATTTCACTCTCTATTCCAAAAAAAAAACTGATATGCCCTGTGGAAAAAAGCCGGTTATAATTGTTTATTTCTGCTGCACAGCATAAACCTATGTGGTCTGATCATGTTCCCCCCCCCCCCTCCCTTTCAGGACAGCATGTTGTATGGTGAAAAGAATTAGCAGGAAAACTTGGTCTGCTTTCCACATAGCCAAGTGTAACACACTGGTTCCGTGAGTGCTGCTGTTTGAGCTATATATGCAGGATAGCTTGCCTTTGCCTCATATTGATGAGTCAAAAAGTCCTTAGTACTTCTTTTAGAGGATTAGGCCCTTCAGTCTTAGAATCCTGTAGATGTAATTTGTAATCTGCATCAGTATAATAAGTCTTAAGTTTATGGTTACATTTTGTCCCAACAACATTCATAGGGCTTTCATTAGAAACAGTACTAGGTAGCATCACTAGAACAAATCCATGTAATTAGTCTTCTTCCTCCGGTCCACTCGCCAAGTCATGTAAGTGTTCAGCTTCTCCAGTAGCAGCTGTGGCTATACTGGGCTGCATTGTACTGCAGTGTGTGCTAAGTTGGTAAGTAAGTTTTCTTGTTTTACAGTAGCTTGAGAAGACATTACAGAGGACCTGTGGTTCTTACTTAAGATTTGGTTTCTTTTTACAGTTGGTGGTGCCCACCCTGTGAAGTGCCCACTGAGAGCTTGGTTAGTTTCCTCAGACTTGGATCCAGACTCAATTCCTTCTCCAAAAGAGAGTTCTGAAGTAGGTTCCTTTGAAAAAAGAAGGCATGGAGTGTTGTCTTCTGTTTTTAGTCTGTAAAAGAAAGAAAAACAGAAAAGAAAAACTCTAGGTGGGGATTTCTTACTGGTTCCAGATTACTTGCCATCATCCTTTATAAAATGTGAAGTCAGGATGTTCTCTGTCTTGTAGACTTCTATTTGTTCCTACCAAATTTTGTATTATGTTTAACGTGTGGTATATCTGGTATGTTGTGATCTGTCTGATATACATGACATCCCTACACTTTGCTTTTAAGATCTCAGCAGTTTTAGTACAAAATGCTCTACTCTGGTTGTTGTCAGTCCAGGAGTTACTTACCACATGCTTTGGGATGATGTCAGCCCCTCTTACTCTTGCCAGTCTTACTAACATGTGCTAACCCTAACCCTGCCTGTAGCCTTAACTCTACACTTTACCTTAAAAAAACAAAACAAAAAAAAAAAACACTTTATGTAGCACTACCAGAAATCAGACAAAATTTGATCTGAATGTAGTGGTAGGGTTATGGTTTACAAACTGGAATTACTTCTGCAATCTTCTGTTCTTTCGTTTTTTTTTTTTTCAGTAAGTTGGTATTTTGCAGTGCAAGCATCAATCAGCTGTGACTCATTGCTGTTGTATTTCAACCAATAATCGTAAACTTGATTTTATGCACACATATATAAAATACGCATACACACACACACACACACACACACACACACACACACACACACACACACACACACACACAGGCACACACTGTTCCGACTTGGATGTATTATTCCCTTTTCTCTTGCTTCCTTCAGCTTCCTCTGAAAAGGATCTGTATTCCAGATGTAGTGTCCTAGTCAGCAAATGTGAATAAATGAATGAATGAACAATAATAAAGTAAATATTTACTGTTGGTTCAGTTTGCTGTGAGATGGCAGTTTATGCAGTTAATGTTTTCGCCCTTGTAGGATGTTTCTCTTTTCGTCACTGTTGTGCAGTCATGTAGTTAGTACACCCAAGTGTGGAGTATGGGGCTACATATATGGTGCAGAGATTAGGAGTATTAGTTGTGTTTGTAATGTGCAGGTTTCACAGTGTTATTATCTATCTTTTTAGATTCAGTGAGTTTGTGTTTGGTCAGTGTAACTCAACTTTGTATAGTGGACCTGTGGCACCTATCAAACCAGAATTGTCCCCCAAGGTGTCACCATTAGTGATTGCACATTGTATGCCTTTCTTAAACATTGCATTTTTTTCAGCAAAATGTTCTTACCTTTCCTGTCATTTGTACTCTGGGTTTAGTGTGTTAAATTTGTACAGTACAGATTCCAGAGAAATATAGCTGTTCATCGTGTTTCACTGTTGCAGTCCTAAAAAAATGGGTTATCCGGCTCCCGGTAGCCCTCAGTCAGCCAGAATACCAAAAATAAGTAAAAATGATGTTGGTTGCCGTCAGTTGTAAAGGACGTCAGGGCATCCGATACAAAAGGAGGCAGCCGACGTCACTTCCTCAGTCTTCCTTGCCGAGGAGCCTGAAGCAGAAGCTTTTCATGCACGAGTGCCGGTCGGCAGTTAACCTTTGTTGGTTTCCGACTGCAAAGAGTTGAAGTCTACTACAGCTAAATACCCCACTGGGGATCCTCTTTTCTTGCCTTAACGAATGTCAGAAAAAGTTAATAATTGCCTTACCTGTGGAAAGCAGATTCCCCATAGAGATTTTCATTCCTATTGCATTATCTGTTTAGGCCTTGATCACGACATTCCCAATTGTAATCTTTGTGCCTCCTTTAATCCCACGTGCTATCCGTCATTGGGTTAAGATTTTGGCTAAGCATTTTGGAGTTTGGCCTAAGTTTCTTGGTATGGCATCCGGCGGTTTTCAGGTTTCGGATATTCCGAAAAAGCATAAGGACAAGGACCGAGACAGGCCTTAGAAAACTAAGTCCTCGGATGAGGTTAAGTTGGTCGTCAGGCAGGAACCAGTGAGACACTATCGCAGTCCCTGCAGTCTGCAGATGTACAACCGCAGGCCTTGACTGAGTCAGAGTCCCTTAGGCCTGGCCTCCTTCCGACCTGTTGCTGGTCGCCTCTTCAGCTGGAGCCGCTACTGCTAAGCTGACTCCGGGGTCTGAGGCCTCAGCTTTACGCTCCATCAAACTTCTTTCTTACACTCCTACTGTTCCTTCGGCAGTTGCCAGGCCTCCCGAGTCCTTCAGGCTTGCAGGTAAGCCTTCCATTCGTAAGCCTGTGAAAAGGCAGACTCCAGTTCCTTCTAGTTCCCCTCAATCCCAAATGGTTAAAATGGCTAATGATTTGTTAACTCTTGTTAGGGGTTCTCAGCCTTGTCCTCCTAAAAGCAGTAGGGATGTTTCTCCTGAGGTTTTGTCCTGGTCAGGATCTGGTTCTTCTAACATTTCTGCTGATGAAGAGGAATTTTCTCAGGCTTTTTCTCCCTTTGAGAATTCAGATGCAGAGGAGTCCATCCCTTCGGCTTCTCCTCCAGAGGATTTCTCTTTTGGTGACACTTTAAATACCCTTAGGGAACATTTTAAATGGGAAAGCCAGGATTATCCCCAATCTAAGAAACGGATTAGGAAGTTTCTGAATCTACCTCAGCATAATCCTCTGGCTATTCCCCCTGTGTTGGAAGTTGTTGATGATGTTTTTCTGGAAAATTCCTGGTCTCCAAGCTCAGTCCCCCCTGCTCCCAGGAAACCTGACAGGTTCCCAAAAAGAAATAGATGAGAATCAGGGACTCTGTAGTACCTGTTAGCTGATCCAGAGGTTATTTCTCAGGGCCCTAAAAGAGTTAAGGCCACTGTTACCAGGAATCCTGTTCCTTCGGACATGGAATCTAGGAACCTTGATAGGTGGGGCAAGAAAGTTTATACCTTCGCCACCCTAGCTATTAGGGCCACCAATTTCCTTTTTCATATGCTGAAGTACCAGCAGCACACTTTGGAGGCTATTAAGTCTAAGATTGCAAGTGTACCTCTTTTGGCAGAGAGTAAAGACATGCAGGATTTGTTGAATTCAGCCACTCTGGTCAATAAGCATTCCTTGCATTGTGGTTTTGACATCCTTGAGGCTTCCAGTAGGGCTACGGCTACTGGATCTGTTATTAGAAGGCACGCTTGGCTCAGAGAACAGCCTCTTCCAGAACCTGACAAGGCTAAGCTTTTGGATGTACCTTTGCATAAAGACAATCTTTTTGGCAGCAAAGCTGAGGAGGTGCTTAAGAATATGGAGGATAAGGCCAAGTCCATGCAAACTGTTAAAGATTTTCTGCAAGTTCAACCCCCTCGCTTTAGCAGGAATTACCCTTCCAAGAGTTGGACCTTGCCTAATACAAGCAGACAGAACCGTTCCAGGACTAGGGGTTGCAAATCTTCTAGGGGGCAGACGGCTACCCCTCAAAGGTCTAGATGGCGGCAGGCTTCTTCTTCTAAGGTGGGAAGTTCCAAGCCTGCATCTCAATCAAAACACTCTCAATGACCTTTTACAACGTCTGCCTGTTCTTGCTTGCCTGGAGAGTCCTTTAGGGGGAAGGTTGGCCCTTTTTTCAGATGTCTGGGCCTCTATCACAAATGACAAATGGGTGCTCAGAACAGTGACTCTGGGGCACAAGTTATCTTTCTGCACCTTTCCAGCTCCCAAGGGATTCCCAGATGTCCCCCCAAACCAAAAGGTAGAAGTAGAAAAACACATTTTGTCTTTTTCATATGCTGAAGTACCAGCAGCACACTTTGGAGGCTATTAAGTCTAAGATTGCAAGTGTACCTCTTTTGGCAGAGAGTAAAGACATGCAGGATTTGTTGAATTCAGCCACTCTGGTCAATAAGCATTCCTTGCATTGTGGTTTTGTCTTTGTTTCATCTGGGAGCAATAGAAGCAGTTCCTGCTCAGCAGGTAGGCCAGGGCTTTTATTCCAGGCTTTTCCAAGTTCCAAAAAAGAAGGCACTTGGCGTCCTATCCTAGATCTTTCTATTCTGAACTCTTTTCTGGTGATTCCAAAGTTCAGAATGCTCACTCTGCATCAGTTGCTACCAATGCTAGAAAAGGATTCCTGGCTGGTAACCTTGGATCTCAAAGAGGCTTATCTGCACATCCCTAACAGGCAAAGTTGCAGGCAGTATCTTCGTTTCAGAGTGGGAAAGCAACATTATCAATTCTCTGCACTGCCCTTTGGCTTATCTACTGCTCCCAGAGTCTTCACGAAGTGCCTGGCCCCAGACATTGCTTTTTGCAGGCAGAAGAAAATTCAGATTTACCCACTGTCTGATTCAAGCAAGTTCTCAGGAGCAGCTACTAAAGGATCTGGAATTCGTAAAGACTCTTCTCTCTTCTCTGGGTTACACTCTCAACAAGGAAAAATCAAAAATGGTATCATCCAAGGAGATAACATTCCTGGGAGCGAGTCTGAACACAGCCGTCCAGATGATATATCTCACCCAGGAGAAGCAGACAACTCTTTCAGTTTACTTCAAGGACTTGGCAAGCCTGTCCCAGCTCCCTTCAAGGAAATACCTGTAGGCTCTGGGATTCACGGAATCTTGTATTTTCTTGATTCAATTTGCAAGACTGCATATGAGGAAATTGCAATAGTACCTCAAGAACATTTGGTGTCAACACACACAGGACCTGGATATGATGATCCCTCTGCTTCTATCTCTGCAGATGGACCTGTCTACAGAACAAGGGCATGCCCTTTCGGACACCTCCTGCCACTCAAGTTCTGACTACAGACGCATCGGACTACGCCTGGGGAGCACACCTGGATGGCAGATGCATACAGGGATGGTGGAATGCCCAGCAGATGCACCTGCACATAAATCTAAAGGAGTTGATTGCAGTTCAACAGGCCTTACTAGCTTTGAAGCACCTTCTTTCTCCAGGGACGTTACTTGTCAGAACGGACAACACCACAGTCATGTGGTACATCAACAAGCAGGGAGGGACTCACTCTTACCCCCTGTCCAGACAAAGCATGAGTCTTTGGTCCATGGCAGCATCCCTGGACCTGCATCTCCTAGCTCAGTTTCTTCGAGGAAGGCTCAATGTTTTGGCAGACCAGTTGAGCAGGCGAACCCTGGATCCTCAAAAGTGGCAGCTGAACAGAGCAGTTTTTTACAGCATCATTCAGTGTTGGGGCATGCCTCAGGTGGATCTTTTCTCCTCCCTGAACAATCTTTTGTACCAGACAGCATCACAGCAGAGCCTGGAGAGTGGATGCTCTGTCCTTCTCCTGGACATTGCTATAAATTTACACCTTTCCTCCTCTTCCTCTTCTACCTAGAGTGTTGTTGAAGATCAGGGACAAACAACCAAGGACTATTCTCATAGCTCCGGACTGGCCCAGACAGCATTGGTATCCACTGCTTCGCAGTCTCTCCCAATTTCCTCCTTGGCATCTTCCTCTGAAGCCACATCTTTTGGTTCAGGAAGGGGAAATCATTCTACATCCTCATCTTCGATCCCTTCATTTGGCAGCATGGCTCATAGTATGACTCCTTCATTATCTTCTTCCCTTTCCCAGCAGGTGGTTAATGTGCTGAGGGAGGCTAGGAGGCCTAACACTAGAAGATCCTACGCTGGCAAATGGGAAAGGTTCTCTCATTGGATGCAGGCTAGAGGGGAATCTTCTTCTCAGTCTACCCTTCCTCTGATCTTGGAATACCTGGCTGAACTGCTTTCAGAGTGGTCTTTCTTTTTCTTCTGTCAAGCTCCATGCTTCAGCCATTTCTGCTCATTGTTCTCTTGAACAACCCATTTTCTCTCATTCCCTGATGAAAATGTTTCTCTGAGCTGCTTGCAACTTAAAAACCTCCCAGAAGGGCACCTACTCCAGCCTGGGATCTTAATTTTGTTCTAGAAAAACTCACTCTTCCTCCTTTTGAGCCAGCTCCCACTGCAGATTTAAAATTTCTCTCTTGGAAGACTACCTTCCTCTTGGCTATAACTTCAGCAAGGAGGGTTTCGGAGCTGCAGGCTTTGATGGCTGTGGAGCCTTTTATTATTTTCCAAACAGACAGGGTCTCCTTGAGAATCAATCCCTCCTTTATGCCTAAGGTGGTTTTTAGCTTGACTCAATCAGTCCATACACCTTCCTACCTTCTTTCTTAATCCACGAACTAAAGGTGAAAGGATCCTGCATTTCTCTTGATGTGCACAGACAGCTCAGGTTTTACCTGGACAGGACTAAAGATCTTCGGAAATCAGCTCAGTTATTGGTCAGTTTTGCCCCTGGAGCTCAGGGCAAGGCTAAGGCTATGTCTAAGTAAACAATTTCCAAGTGGATTGCACATTGCATCAACTTGGGTCTACTTCATTTGCCTGACAACTCACGGTCGCACAACAGTGGGGAGGGGGGCAAATCCCAGGTTTTTGCCTTTATTACTTTTTGTCGAGCAAATGAGCTGTCGGGCAAATGAGTGTCAGTCATTTGAGTTGTCAGGCAAATGAAGTAGACCCATCAACTTTTGTTATTCCTTTCATGGCAAGGTTACTCCTCAAGGAGTTAGAATCCCCACAACTACAGCAGCTTCCACTTTTGCAGCCTTTTTAAGGGGTGTCCCTACTAAAGATATTTTGGAAACTGCCACATGGTCTTTTGTTCACACTTTCACAAAACATTATAATTTGCCTCTGTTTTCCAGAGCCAAGGCAGGGTTTGCCATTGTTGTATGTTGCAGGACATTATCTCCAACCCTTGATTCTGTTGGTTCCTCCTCCCTTTTCACTGGGCTTTGGTAATCAACCCATTTGTTAGGACTGCAACAGTGAAACATGATGAACATAGTACAGTTGTGTACAGTTATCATAAATGTAGATGTTCGAGTGTATTCACTGTTGCAGTCCTGGTTTCCTTCCCCCTTTTTTGATTCTTCCTATTCTTTTTTCCTGAGGTACAGGCTGAATTGGATATTATTTACCAAACTGGCATTTGGCTTAGCCTTTTTTCTGGGGGCTTCTGATTGTTATGGCAAGAAAGACTGAGGAAGTGACATCATCTGCCTCCTTTTGTATCGGACTCCTTGACGTCCTTTATAACTGATAAGAACCAACGTCATTTTTACTTACTTTTGGTGTTCTGGCCGACTGAGGGCTACCGGGAGCCGGATAACCCATTTGTTAGGATTGCAACAGTGCATACACAAAACATCTACATTTATGGTAAGTGTACACAACTTACTCTTTTCATCTTCAGGAAAGGACTACTCTTAATTGATAAAGCTAACTCCTTAATTACAGAGAGCAGAATGTTTAGGGTAGACACTTGTATGCTGTAACCATCTTATTTAGACCTCATTTATTCTGAAGATTAAAAAAAAAAAAAAAACAAAGAATGAGAGAGAGGTCATTTAGAAGCATTTGAAAAAATGAGGCGAAAATTTTAAATTTCCCTTTTTGTATAGGAAAAAGTTTCATTGATTTATATATGCATTTATTTTTACCAGGTGTAGGGAGAGTGACTTGAATGCACTCTAGCCTTCTGATTTTTTGGTATTGTACCAGGCTAAGGAAATAAGAGATGTTAGTTTGAAACTTCTCCTGATAAAGTAATATGTTTCATCTCAGATTGTGCCTTTGGAGGTTGATTTTTTTGTAGCCTTTAATGAAGGGTTTGCTTCATCTAGACAGTTATTCACTCTCTTTACTTATTCGTTGTGTGAAGAAACAAGTGAATTTCACCATTGCCACCAAAATATGACATTCAGTGGCATGCATGGAGTTTGAATCCCTCTCTACCAGTCAAATGTGTGTGGAATGGAGGTGTGCACTGCCATAAAAGGGATGGTCTCTCAAGTAGGTTAAAGTAAAAGAAAGTATATCAAGATTAACTCAATAATTAGTTCAGAAAATGCAAACTGGCCCCAAGAGCATGAAGGGAATATGCACTGCTGTCTTGGGTTTGAGCTTTCAACATCCACCCCCAAATTACACTGCACACAGATTACCTTCAGTGTTAAATCTTTAATGTAGCAGTCTATGCTCCCTTCTCACCACTCTGTGAACAACAGATGTCCTTCAAGGATGCATCTGCAGTCCTGACATATGGGTTGTCCTGCCTCAGGCAGCCCTTCGGTCGGCCGGATTCCAAAGTTTGGGTCTGGCCTCGGCTGATGTCGCACTTCACCCGACATCATAGCTGCTGGGGTATAAAGGCATCAGCTGACGCCATTTTCCTCAGTCTTTCTTGCCGCTCGGTGCCCGAAGCAGAAGCTGTTCGCAAGTGCCGGTCGGTCAGATCCAGAGATTTTTACTACCGAAGACTTCTAAAAAAGCTAAGTACCCCGTTGGGGACTCTCTCTTGCCTCAGCCGATGTCAGACAAAGTAAATAATTGTTTAACTTGTGGGAAACAAATGCTTCATAAGGATTTCCACTCTTACTGCCTTCCTTGCTTAGGCCCAGACCACAACGTATCAGCTTGTCTAGCCTGTGCTTCCTTTAACCGACGGACGCTTAGACGTCGGTCGGAGTTTGCCGAAGAGTTTTTTGGTCCCGCTTTTGCATATAAAATGCCGTCGGAGACTCCGACTACGCAATTAGCTAAAAAGCGCAAGGAAAAGGACCGACACTCGTGGCCCGCAGTTTCGGCTGAAACCACGGTTAGGCCAACCACGAGTGTCTCGGTTTCGGCTGAAACCGAGTCCTCGGTTCTCCCTTCGGCCGAAAGCATGCCACCGATAACCGAGGCCACACAGGCCATGGCTGAATCGGCTACAGAAATTACTGCTGCAGAAGCAGGCACCCAGGATTTGTCAGACACTATCCCTTTAGACATCTCTACTCCTGCACGTGGGGCTGCTAGACCCCCTGCTTCTATGTCTATCAAGGCCTTTTCCAGGGCTAAAGCAGCCAAGCTTTCTAAGACTTTGCCTACAAAAGCCCCCTCTCACAGGCCTACCTCCAGTTCCCAGATACTCTGCCTAGCTGAGGATCTTATTTCTTTGATCAGGGGATCCCAACCTCACCCAGACAGGGCCTCTCAACCTCCTCCAGACAAGAGGCCTAGGACTGAACCCCCTGAACCTCTCTCTACAGACTATTCCTCGGATGGCTCAGATATTTCTGACCATCAGGAAGGCCCATATTCACCTTTTGAGGATTCTGATGCAGAAGACTCCATTCCTTCTGCTTCCCCTCCTGAAGAATTTTCTTTTGGGGAAACCCTACACTCTATGAGGGAACACTTCCAATGGCAGGGCCAGGATTTTTCAGATTCAAGGAAAAGGCTAAGGACTTTTTTACATTTACCACAGCATAGGCCTTTAGCCATACCTCCTGTACTATCAGTTGTTGATGATGCATATAATGATGCCAGTACTGCCCCTGATTCTCTCCCTCCGGCCCCTGCCAAGCCTGACAGATATTACAGGGTCCCGGACACTCACTACCACTTGTATAAGGCTCATGTTGCAGACCCAGAAACCATTTCTCAGGGCCCTAAAGGTGTTGCAGCTGCCTCTGCCAAAAACCCTCTTCCCTCTGAAAGGGAATCTAGAGCATTAGTGAGATGGGGTAAAAAGGTTTATACATCTGCTACTCTTTCGGCCAGGGCCTTAAACTGTCAATTTCACATGATTCAGTACCAGGAATTTTTGTTAGACCAGCTAAATAAAAAACTGTCCTCTCCTGAACCTATAGACCGTAAGTCCCTTCAGGATTTGGTACATAACTCTCAGCAGGTCAGTAATCAATTTTTAAAATGTGGCTATGATGTACTGGAGGCTTCTTTTAGATCAGCTATGACTGGAGCAGTGATTCGAAGGCATGCCTGGTTAAAAGAGCAATCCTTACCAGACCATGTTAAGTCAAAACTCCTAGATACTCCTATGGAGAAACAAAGTTTGTTTGGCTCCTCTGCACAGGAGGTTCTAAAGAAAGTGGAAGAAAAAGCAAAATCTGTCCAAACAGTCAAGGATTTTTTGCAGGTCCAACCACCGAGGTTTAGCAGAAATTGGCCTTCTAAGAATTGGTCCTTTCCAGACACCTCCAGAGCACAGAGAGGCAGAAATAGATGCCCAAGAGGCAGAGGTCAATCTAGGGGTGCCTACAGGGGTCGTCAGTGGCAACCTGCCAACCAGAGAAGTGCTGCCACAGCTACGACTACAACCACTTCCACAGGACAGACACAATGACTTGGCTCTGATTCCGCCTACCAGGGAACAACTGGAAGCACCCTTGGGCGGATAGCTAGCCTTATTTTCAGACAACTGGCATTGCATTACAGGAGACAAATGGACTTTACAAACAATAGACAAGGGCTACAGGTTTCACTTCCACACTCTACCAAAAAAGAGAGGAATGCCAAACCTTCCACCAAGCCAAAAAACAGAGGCTCTAAAACAAATCATCAACTTACTAAGGATGAGTGCAATAGAAAAGGTACTATCTATGGAACAAGGCCAAGGATTTTACTCCAGACTATTCCTTGTACCAAGAAAAGAAAATCAATGGAGACCTATTCTCGACTTGTCCGCACTGAACACATATCTCATTGTTCCAAAATTCAAAATGCTGACCCTCCAGCAACTTCTTCCCATGTTGGGCAAGGAGTCTTGGCTGGTGACTCTAGATCTCAAGGAGGCATACCTGCACGTCCCTATATGACCAGATTGCAGAAGACACCTCAGATTTCTTGCAGGATCAGAGCATTATCAATTCTCAGCATTGCCCTTTGGCTTATCTACTGCACCCAGAGTATTCACGAAATGCCTGGCATCAGTAATTGCTCATTGCAGGCTTCAGGGAATTCAAATTTACCCGTACCTGGACGACTGCCTAATACAAGCGGACAACAAGACAAAATTAACAAAGGATTTGGCCAATGTCATACAACTGTTACAAGCCTTGGGATACACAGTCAACATTCAAAAGTCAAGGCTAGTACCATCCCAAAGGATAACATTTTTGGGTGCAGAACTGGATACAACAACTCAGATGGCTTTTCTCACAGAGGAAAAACAAAAGCAACTACCAGTCTATTTCATGGCATTAACAACACAAACTCAGCTTACTGCAAGGAAAGTCCTGCAAACCCTGGGTTACATGGCATCCTGCATAATATTGATCCCACATGCCAGGCTGCATATGAGGAAGTTGCAATGGTACCTAAGGAATGTATGGTCTCAACACAAGCACAGTCTAGAAGCCCAGATTCCAATTATTCCATGCCTGAAAAAAGAATTCCTGTGGTGGGCTCAGGCTTGTCAGATAAACAGAGGATTGCATTTCCACAAACCACATCCAAGCCAGACCATCACCACGGATGCCTCAGACCTAGGCTGGGGGGCGCACATGGAAGACAAGTGTATACAAGGCCTATGGTCCCAAAACCAGCTGAATCTATACATAAATCTAAAGGAGATGCTGGCAGTGAAACATGCAATCCAGGCATTCAGACCATTCCTCCAACAAGGTCACCTGCTGATAAGGACGGACAATACCACAGTGATGTGGTACATCAACAAACAGGGAGGTACACACTCGTACCCTCTATGCCGGATGGCAATTGATGGCAATGGATCTGTGGAATTTGGCCCTGAATCTCAGCATTCAACTGCAGGCCAGATTTGTACCAGGAAAAGAAAATTCACTAGCAGACACCTTAAGCAGAACTACCACGGATGCTCACGAATGGATGCTGCATCCAGATATCTTCAAAACCATAACAAAGAAATGGGGAATGCCAGAGATAGACCTGTTCGCCTCCCCACACAACCACCAATTGAAGAAATTCTGCTCAAGAGTATACCACCCACTTGCCTGGAGGGTGGACTCCCTTTCCTTTAGCTGGAAAAACCTGACAGCATATGCATTTCCACCTCTTCCTTTGATGTACAACGTCCTACCGAAGATCAGAGAGGAACAGCCAAAGGTAATCCTGATAGCTCCAGACTGGCCAAGACAACACTGGTACCTGCTACTGAGAAGCATGTCTCGGGCACACTCATGGCCTCTACCTCTATGTCCATTACTTCTAACACAAAACAACTACAAGACCCTGCATCCAAACTTGAAAACACTGCAGCTAACTGCTTGGAATATTGCATAAAACAAAATCAACCAGATTTGTCTCAGAGGGTTAAGGACATTATCCTGGAGGCTCGCAGACCCTCCACAAGGAAAACATATTCAGCCAAATGGAAAAGATTCCTCATTTGGAGTGCAGCAAAGGGAGAAAATGTCTCATTGACAAACATAGCACACATCCTGGAATACTTAGCAGAACTGTTCCACAATGGCCTGTCCTACTCCTCCATTAAGATTCATGCATCAGCAATTTCAGCAGAGTACAACATGGATCCTCCTGTCTTCTGTCTTCTCTCATCCTCTACTCAGGCAGTTCTTGAGAGGAATCAAAAACGTAAAGCCTCCAAGGAAACCACCTCTACCTGCATGGGATCTCAACTTTGTGCTGGAAAAATTAACACTTCCCCCTTTTGAACCAGCAGCAACAGCAGACTTACAGTACTTATCTTGGAAAACTGCATTCCTGCTAGCAATCACTTCAGCAAGAAGGGTATCTGAGTTACAGGCATTAATGGCAGTCCAGCCTTTCCTTATCTTCCATCAGGATCGCGTGTCTCTGAGAACTAATCGTACTTTTATGCCAAAGGTGGTCTCCAGGGTATCATTGAACCAAGCTATTCATTTACCTACATTCTTCCCCAACCCACAGAACAGGGGGGAAAGACTACTACACACCTTGGATGTGCACAGACAATTACACTACTATCTGGACAGAACTAAGGTCAGCAGAAAAACTGACCAGCTTCTGGTAGCATATGCTACAGGAGTGCAAGGAAAAGCAATTTCAAAACAGACAATATCAAAATGGATAGGAAATTGCATTAGATTCTGCTACTCTTTTCATGGAAAGACAACTCCTGAAAATATCAGGCCTCACTCCACAAGAGCTACAGCCACCACTACAGCTTTCCTACGAGGAGTGGCTACCAAAGACATTTTAGAAGCTGCTACTTGGAGCTCCGTGCATACATTTGCCAAGCATTATAATCTTCCTTTATACTCCAGATCCCGAACAGGTTTTGCAACTGCTGTTTTGCAAGGGATCTTAACTACACCATCATTATCTTAGTGCCTCCTCCCCCAGTTTGGCTATGGTATTCTACCCATATGTTAGGACTGCAGATGCATCCTTGAAGGACATAGTACAGTTTTGTACCTACCATAAATGTAGATGTCCGATAGGTATGCATCTGCAGTCAGGATTACCCACCCTCCTTCCCTCTGTGGTATTCCTAGGTACTTACCCTCTTTTAGCTAGCTGGGGGAATCTATTATGGTGTATTTGTTTGTATGTATATATATATATATATATATATATATATATATATATATACATATATATATATATGTATATATATTTTGCTCTCTACTGTTTGGAATTATCTGCATTTATCCAAATTTAGCCTTCCTAGAGGGCACCTGGCATCTGGGGCAAGAAACACTGAGGAAAATGGCGTTGGCTGATGCCTTTATACCCCAGCAGCTATGACGTCAGGTGAAGTGCGACATCAGCCAAGGCCAGACCCAGACTTTGGAATCCGGCCGACCGAAGGGCTGCCTGAGGCAGGACAACCCATATGTTAGGACTGCAGATGCATACCTATCGGACATCTACATTTATGGTAGGTACAAAACTGTACTTTCTTCTGGTGCCCATTATGGTAAGTGCCTTTTACACAAGTTATTATTTCCACATGCACACATTTCACAGGAAGGCTGTCGGAATTCTCCAGTTCCCTACAGCTTTTTTTCTTGGCACAGTATTCCTGCTACTACTCTGGATTTGGCTGATGACCTTCAGTTACATGCTGCTGTTAATTAAGCCAAATACAAAGTCATAGACATTAATATTTTAACTGGTAGTAGGCCCAAAAGATCTAGCTAAGTGGATAAAGGCCACAGCTTGTTAACCTACAGTGGTAAATGATAGCCCTCTTTTCAGGTAATAGAATGAACATTACTTACAAAGTAATATAAATGGTGCAGTTACAGGTTAAATATGGAAAGGAATGAAAATGTGCATAGGGAAGATCAAATTAACATGCAGATCATTGGCAGAGTATGAATAGAAGAATCTGAACTACAGATTGCTGAATGTCCTAGCTAGGTCTAAAAAAACTAGGCATAGCCATTCTAATTTAGACAAATATTGTAAATATTCACAGATAAGACCAAACCTTCTCACAGATGTGTCACTGGGTTTTTCCAAGCAAAGACAAGCCAGAGCATTGACCAGACCCAAATGCTTTTACATGATGTTCATCGTGTTTCACTGTTGCAGTTATCACTGTAGGGTTCTTCCTGCCGGCAGGCAGTCCTCGGTCGGCCAGAATCCCGAAGTCTGGGTCCGGCGTCGGCTGTTCAGTCATGCTCCCTGACGTCAGAGCGCCAGGAGTACAAAGCTGCCAGCCGACGCCATGTTCTCCAGTCTTTCTTGCTGTGCGGTGGAAGCAGTTCGCAAGTGCCGGTTGGCTGACTCCTGATATTTATTGTGCTTCATTCCGAAGTCTTTCTTCTTCTTCTCAAAGCTAAGTACCCCGTTGGGGAAACTTTTTTCTTGCTCCAGTCTGATGTCAGAAAAAGTTAATAATTGTATTTCTTGTGGGAAGCAAATACCTCATAAGGATTTCCACTCTTAGTGTATTCCTTGTTTAGGCCCTGACCACGATGTAGCTAGTTGTCGGTTTTATGCTAGATTTAACCAACGTACTATTAAGCGGAGATGCAATTTTGCTTTTCACTACTTTGGCAGGCAATTTAATTACAATATGTCGGACACGCTTCTGACAACCGGAGTTCACAAACGACGCAAGGATAAAGACAGGCCTCCGAGGTCCAAATCAGACGATGGTTTACAAGCGGAGCCAGCTCCAGGTTCGGCCGTCGTCAGTGAGGCGCTTTCGCAGCCCCTGTCATCGGCCATTACATAACTGATTGCCGAAACGGACTCCACGAGGAGCCAACTAGGCCTTTGAGTACTACAGGTGCAGGACCTTCGGACAATGCTCCCTTGGATGGGTCCGGAGCCGCTGTGCAGGTACCGGCTTCCGAGGGGGTTTTCAGGCCTACACAGCTTCAAATAAAGGCAAAGACAAAGGCGAAGACTCCTTCTAAATCAAAGACTCCAGCCCAGGCCTCCTCTGATTCGGGATCCAGGTCTCAGAAACAAATGCTTAAAATGCCGGAGGACTTACTAACTATGATTAGGGGTTCACATCCCCCTCCAGGCAAAAGGCCAAGGCAAGAATTGGATTATGAATCCTCTGATCAGGCATCTATTTCTTCAGTGTCTTCCTCTGATCAGGAATATACTTTCCTTCCTTATGAGGATTCTGATGCTGAGGAATCCATTCCTTCAGCTTCTCCACTTGAGGATTTTTCTTTTGGGAAAACTTTACATGACATGAAGGAACATTTTCACTGGGAAGGACAGGAGTACTCTGAATCTAATAGAAGACTTAGGGATTTCCTTCTTCTTCCTCAACACAGACCCCTAGCTATTCCTCCTATTTTGGATATTGTGGTTGATGTCTTTTCTGAGGCTAATTTAACTCCTGACTCTCTTCCTCCAGCCCCTGCAAAGTCTGGCAGATATTACAGGGTCCCTGACTCCCACCAGTTCCTTTATAAAAATCCTACTGCTGATCCAGAAACCATTTCTCAGGGTCCTAAGGGTGTTAAGGCTGCCTCTGCTAAAATCCCTATTCCGTCAGATAAGGATTCTAGAGCTTTGGAGAGATGGGGCAAAAAAGTGTATACTTCTGCTACTTTATCCATTAGGGCTTTAAATTGTCAGTTTCATATGCTAAAATATCAGCAATTTCTGCTGTCTGTTATGAAACAAAAGCTAGGTTCCATTTCTGCATGTGCAGATAATAAGGAATTACACAATTTGATGCATGCTACTGAGCAGGTGGGGAAGCATGGCTTACACTGTGGTTTTGATGCCTTGGAGGCTTCATGCAGGGTGGCTGCCACTGGCACAGTCATTAGAAGGCATGCTTGGTAGGCTTTCTTACAAGTTCAGCCCCCTAGATTTAGCAGAAATTGGCCAACTAAAAATTGGTCCTTTCCCAGCTTGGACAGGCCTCAGAGGGGTAGATATAGGTGCTCTAGATGGAGGGCCCAAGCACAGACCTCTTACAGACCTAAGACAGTGGAGTGCTTCCACCCCCAGGGGTGGAGAGGACAGGCCTCAATCTTACAGAAAACAGGCTCAATGACTCCCCTTGCAATTCTCCAGGAACCTCTCTCCTGGAAGCCCCTCTAGGAGGAAAACTCTCTCTTTTTCACCAACACTGGACTTACATAACCCAAGACAAGTGGGTTCTGGATGTAGTTTCAAGAGGTTACAAATTCCACTTTCATACCTTGCCAAGACCAAGGGGTTGGCCAGATCTACCAAAACACCAGTGGGCAGAGGCATTAAATCAGGTGAGTTCCCTCATGGCTATAGAACCATAGAACTGGTTCCACAATCAGAGACAGGGCAAGGCTTTTACTCAAGGCTCTTTCTAGTTCTCAGAAAAAAAAATTCCTGGAGACCCATCCTGGATCTGTCAGTCTTAAATACTTTCCTGGAGATACCAAAGTTCAAGTTGCTTACTCTGCAGCAGCTCCTGCCAGTGTTGAACAAAAATGCATGGATGGTGACACTGGATTTAAAGGAGGCTTACCTACACATCCCTATCAGACAGGAGTGCAGAAAATACCTCGGGTTCAAGGCCGTCTCAAAACATTACCAATTCTCTGTGCTGCCCTTTGGCTTGTCTGCTGCGCCCAGGGTCTTCACCAAGTGCCTGGCACCAGTAGTAGCTTACTGCAGACTCAAGGGAATTCAAATTTACCCTTATCTGCACGACTGCCTTATTCAAGCAGACAGCAAGGATGTCCTACTCAAGCACCTGGAATTTGTTCAAAATCTACTCAAGTATCTGGGATTCACTGTGAACATAAAAAAGTCAAGTTTGACACCCACACAACAGATAACTTTTCTGGGTGCTCTCCTAAACACAACAACCCAGATGGCATTCCTGACATCCGAAAAACAACTTCAGCTGGCTTCAACTTTCAAAACCCTGGCGTTAATGTCTCAGCTAACTGCAAGGAAATTCCTGCAGCCTTTGGGTTACATGGCCTCCTGCATCCTCCTCATACCATATGCAAGACTGCATATGAGAAAAATACAATAGTACCTAAAAAGTGTATGGTCCCAGAATTGCCACAGTCTAGACACACAGATTGCTGTCTTGCCTTGCCTGCAAAAGGAATTCCATTGGTGGACCATGGCATGTCTTCAAAACAAAGGGAAAGCCTTCAGTCTGCCTCAAGCCAGCCAAGTGTTAACCACGGATGCCTCGGATTACGCATGGGGAGCCCACTTGCAGGGGAAAGGTCTGCAAGGTTTTTGGACAGAGGATCAAAAGCACCTACATATCAATTTAAAAGAGATGTTAGCTGTAGAGAATGCCCTGTTGGCTTTCAGGGATCTTCTACAACCAGGACAACTACTGATATGGAAAGACAACACCACAGTTATGTGGTACATAAACAAGCAAGGGGGTTCACACTCCTACCCCCTTTGCAGACTAGCCATGACTCTATGGAACACAGCTCTAGCTTGCAAAGTGGATCTACAAGCTCAGTTTCTACCAGGGAAACAAAATATTCTGGCAGACAGCCTGAGCAGGAACCTGTCAGACCCACACGAGTGGATGCTAGACACCCAAATATTCAAGATGATTACAGAAGCCTGGGGATGTCCAGACATAGATCTATTTGCATCTCCCCTCAACTACCAGTTACAGACGTTTTGCACAAGGACATATCACAAACTAGCATGGAAAGTGGATGCTCTCTCATTCAGTTGGAGGAACCTCTCGGGGTATGCTTTTCCTCCTCTACCTCTTCTTCCACGGGTGTTAATAAAGGTAAAGCAGGACAAACCCAAGATGATTTTACTGGCCCCAAATTGGCCTTGTCAGTTTTGGTACTCAACACTGATGAATCTATCCCAGGAGCCTCCTTGGATTCTACCTCAGATTCCAAATCTTTTGTCCCAACACCAGGGCCAGGTTCTGCACTCTCATATCAAAACTCTCAGCCTGGCAGCCTGGCGTATTCAGGGTCTATGATTTATCCTACCCTTCCCAAACAGGTCATGGATGTCATCTTAGAAGCCAGATGGCCTAGCACTAGAAAATCTTATGAAGGTAAATGGAAGAGATTTTGCACCTGGATGCATGCTCAGGATTCGGATCCTCTCATTCCTAATATCCCTTTGATTTTACATTACCTGACAGACATGTTACATAAGGGTTTATCCTTCTCCTCCATAAAAGTACATGCCTCAGCTATCTCTGAACATTACAATACAGATCCTCCAATCTTTTCACATCCACTTCTGAAACAATATCTCAGAGGAGCAAAGAATTTAAGACCCCCTAGGACACCACCCATACCTGCCTGGGACCTCAACTATGTTCTGGAAAAAGTTACTCTGCCTCCTTTTGAGCCTGCTGCCACATCTGATATTAAGTATTTATCATGGAAGACCGCTATCCTACTGGCTTTGACTTCAGCCAGGAGAGTCTCAGAGTTACAAGCACTCATGGCTGTGGAACCTTATATTATTTTTCATCAAGATACAGGGTCTCTTTAAGGACTAATCCTACTTTCATGCCTAAAGTGGTTTCTAAAGTGGCTTTAAACCAAACTATTCACCTGCCAACTTTTTTCACTAATCCACAAAATAAGGGGGAAAGGATCTTGCATTCCTTGGATGTGCACAGGCAGCTTCATCTTTACCTGGACAGGACCAAGGATATCAGGAAAACAGACCAATTGTTTGTTTCTTATGCAGCAAATTCCCAAGGCAAAGCTATTTCAAAACAGACCATTTCTAAATGGATTGCTCATGGAATCAGATTTTGTTACTCTCATCATGGAAAGCAAATCCCAGGAAAAATTAGGACTCACTCTACCAGAGCTGCTGCTACTTCAGCTGCCTTTCTCAGGGGAGTACCTACCAAAGACATTTTGGAAGCTGCAACTTGGAGTTCAGTGCATACTTTATCTAAGCACTATAATCTCCCTCTTTATTCCAAGTCTAGGGCAGGCTTTGCTTCTGCAGTCTTGCAGGGCCTTCTAGCTGCCCCTTCTACTCTATAACCACCACCCCTTTTCTCAGCTTTGGGATTCAACCCTACAGTGATGACTGCAACAGTGAAACACGATGAACATAGTACAGTTGTGTACACTTACCATAAATGTAGATGTTCGAGTGTCTTCACTGTTGCAGTCTGGGTTACCCACCCTCCTGTCCCCTCTTATGCTTTTATTAGTGTGGTTTCCTACTTCACCCTTCTTCTGAGGTGTATTTGCTACAGGGTATGGGGTTTGTGGTATGTTACCTTTTTGTTTTGCTATTAGCCTTCACTTTTGGGCACCTGACATCTGAGGCAAGAAAAACTGGAGAACATGGCGTCGGCTGGCAACTTTGTACTCCTGGCTCTCTGACGTCAGGGAGCATGACTGAACAGCCGATGCCAGACCCAGACTTTGGGATTCTGGCCGACCGAGGACTGCCTGCCGGCAGGAAGAACCCTACAGTGATGACTGCAACAGTGAAGACACTCGAACATCTACATTTATGGTAAGTGTACACAACCGTATTTTTTAGGTCCACAATTTTGTTATCCACAAGGCTTTGCACCAATTTTCTTATGCAGAGCATTACATGAGCTTATTTTGGCTGTTTTGCTTTCCTACAGCAAAAGTAATTAAAACAGTTTTGCCACCTGTGTAGAACAAGGGCTTAATTATATCAGCCTAGAACAGTAGACTACTAGTACAGTGGATGTTAATGTACATCTCTTAGCTGCCTGCATTTTAATGCCTGATTTATCTTCACAGTTCTAATCAACTACTTCTTTGAAGTGGACATTGATTACATTTTAAGTCCTGCTAGCAGAAGAACTGCCAGAGTTATATCTTCTAACATAATTATTTATTTACTTATATTTGTTTTTTGGGGTGGAACACTGATCTGCTTGGACCTTTTCAGACTTAGCCTGGTAGTTGTGTCTGATTAAATGACTTGCTCAGAGTCACACAGTTTGGCAATGTAGGGTGAGGGAATCGAACATTACACCACTGGACCACTGAAAACAGCTTGTTAACAGCTCCTTAATTCTAAGCCCACTGCCAGACAAGTACATGAATTTTCATTTTTGACCTGGCAGAGGTTTCTTGAATGTTTGCCCACCTGCCAGTGAATTTGCAGAGAGAGGTCAGAACACAAGACTAGCTTTGTTTATTTCATGGGGCAGAGTTTTTGGTTTATAATTCTAACTGGTCTACTGCTGTTGAGTGTAAGCCTGCCTTTGTTTCTTATAGCCAGAAAGTCTTAATGGTTGTAGATATTAACAAAGACTTGAGTTCTGTGACTTTGATTGGTACAGCTTTGTAATGATATGCATAGCAGGTCCACGCTATTGTCTTGACTTCACTGTCAAATTATTAGTTAAGATACTGAGACTTTTTTAGTTTAACCATTTAATCATTTGTAAACTTTATTTTTGCAGGCTGTTAATCAATGGTATTTAATGATGAAAAGTACAGTATGTTTGTATTTCATGCAGTTCTGTTCATTTTTCAACACTTGTTACTTTACAGAAGTGCTTAATTTTTATTATTTTGACCATGTAAAATTTCTGTTCCCAGACCAGCTATTGAAGGAGGTCTTACATGACTCCATCCAGGAATCTCTGCCTTCTGTGGGTCCAAGTGTAACAGTCATGTCTTTGAATCAACCTACGTTTATCCTTCTTCCTCTACTTTCTCAGTTCCTGAGCTTACATATTTTATTATGTGTTGCAACTTTTACATATATTATTTTCTTTGTATTTATCCTATTATCTACCCATCTCTTTGTGCTTTTTTAAAATTACTTCCTTTGAGCTGTTTTGAGATGGTTGATGGTCACTGACCATTGAATAAAGACCATGAGCAGTCTTCTGCCACAAACCTTGGCAGGCATTCTTTGAATAGGTGTGGCTTATTGCATAAAGGAAATTGAAATTCTTTCTAAGGTCTTTCACTTTCAGCACAAGACCCATTCAGCTATTAGTGGACTCTTGTAACATATAGTGATAATACTGAGAAAGATCAAGAACTGCAGCAGTTACATAATTCCCATTACTTGTCTATGAATGCCATAGGGTTACAGTATGTTATTTTGAGTCCATCTTAACCAGGGGCCATTTGAGTAAAGAATGAAAAAAAATCCCTTGGTGATGCTGGGGGATAAGTCCCTACCCCATAGCTTCAGTCAGAGGGCTTTGCTATTGCATTTTCTTGCTTTATATAACTTGTTTTGAGGTTGCACAGTCTTGGGACAATTAAATCACTTTCAATTAAATTATTTGTCTGTTAAACAGGAATCAAAATCGTATGCAGTTACCATCATAACCCTGTGTGTTAAACTGAGCATGGCCAACTCTTCATTGTGCTGTTTAACTGTAGTAAATGCTGAGGTGATTTTGACTCGCACACTATGTTTCCATAAAACCAGCTTAGTAATCTCTGCCACCTTATCATAAATGTATTGTGCCTGCAGTGATCAGTGAATAAAAGTGAAGGGGCCATACAACTCAGCAGTGAGTACTATAGAACATATTCTGAAGATTTTCTGATGATCCATGCCCTTTAGTATTTTTTTTTCTTGTACAAGAACATCCATTAATTCAGCCACAACATCAAATGATATGCATTGCATGGTGGTACAGTAAAATAATTTGCTGCTTAAATCTGAAATGACAGATGTGAAAGTGAAATACAAGGAATAATCAGATGATGTGCTGTGAAAGATCTGTCCAGGAGGACCCTCCCAGACTGGTCCTTGGGTATGATTGTCCTTTCCTGGAATCATGTTTTGGCCATTTTTTAGATGATCCTGCATTAGAGGGTGCACAAGTTAGTGGCTGACCCATTCTGTAATATCATGTTTTGACTGCATAAGCATTCCTGACTCCATAGCCGACCAGTTCTTCTTTTGCTACTCACATAGAGTGGCGTGCAATCCTAGATGCTGTTAATAGAGTTCCTACATTCACATACCTAGGTATAAATTTGCACAGTGTCTGTGTAACCATCATAGTGCCAGTCATGATCTGGAGCTGCAATGCCTATATTGTTTCAGGTGGAGTCATAAAGTAATGCACCGTCATTATTGTCAGAGGTTCAACTGTGACTTGACACAGCAGAGGAACTTTTAGCCTTTCTTGCTACCAAAAGATGGTAGTGCTTGAGAGCTCCTCATGTAAAGGTCAGTGAGCAGGTCCACCTTACAGTTCAGTAATAATTTGGAGCATTGTCACAAAAACAAATGTTCAGAAGGTACCTAACTCTCCTGGAATTAAGTCAGTTTCCAAAACTGCCTTCCTTTCTGTGCAGGTTATGAGCTCATCTTCGAGATGTAGTGACTCTGTCCTGCAGCAGTTCTCAGCCTTAATGGATAGTTTGGGGCCCAGAGGATGCATGCCCTTGACTCCAGCATTCGAGGTGCATTCTGGAGTGGAGGTACTGTCCAACCCATGGAGCTTTAGGTTGATCAACCATTTTCTAGGGAACTGTCTCTTGAGTGACCTGTTCTAGGATCAGAAGAAATTAGGTTGAGGTTTTACTTCCCTAAGACTTTTCCTGGCCCCTGAAAAATCAAGGCTTGTAGCCAAAGACCTAAAGTGTGAAATACATTTATGGCAAATAGCAGCAAACTCTTCCTTTTTTTTCCATTTTACAATATTTGGAATCTTTGTGTGGGTCCTTACTGCCAGACCTAAAAGGGCTTACTATTGCTAGTTCGTGGGACCATCATATTGCCCCTTTCTAGAACTCTGTGCTCAGTGAGTAGACATCAAGCAGCTGTTTGATATTTAGAGGAATCTTGAGTTATAAATGCAGGATTGTACCCTTTAGACAACAGTTTTTGACTACACTAGGCCTGGTGCAGACTGTTCTGTCTTGCTTTGCCTTATACGGGTGTCTGGTATTGCACAGTATCCATATTGCCTGTCACCAACCATGTTTGCCATTGTGCGAGATTGTTCACAAGCATTTGCTTGGAGGTAATAAAACACAGATCCTGCTTTCCCTTCTAGGCTCCTTTGAGAAGTCCCTACTGTCTCTGCCTGACAAGGACTGTGCGTTGTATAGTCCCACCCCCTCCCTCACTGAGGATAATTTTTCATTGAGACCTTGAGGTCCAGCATGCAGTGGTTTTACTCCTGTACAATCTATTCAGAAGCACATTGCTTCATAGCTGAGAAAGAAGCCAGCAGAGCCTTGAGTCTTCCTTTCCCTGGAGCTGGCCATCAGGAATTCTTATCTGGAAGCCTGAAGACACTCTGACTGTTCTGTAGTCATGAAGAAGGCAAGTTTTCTGTAAAATCCCCTGGCTGAGTTGAGCTTGTCCCTCAACTAAACATCTGTAAGCTAATTATTATATAGTGCTGGAAACCACAACAGTTTGTCACCCTGCTTGACAGTGATGCAAATGCTTTTGATAGGCATGGTTAAAAAGGCATATCCCTCTTCTACATTTGCCTCACCTGTCCATGTTTCAGTTCTTCCTTGTTGCCCAAGCATTAGAAAAGCTTGTGGATTTCTCTGAGGCTGTGTTCAAGGTGGAGCTCATTCAGACTCTGTCATTGTTCTCCAATGTGGATTTCAACACAGCCTGCTGAAGTTTCAACATTGTGAATGTTGTGACCTAAGCTGCAGATTCAAATAATTGCCTGGTCTAGATAGTATGGCCCAGGTTGTCTTCCCTTATGTAGGAACTCAGTAACAGTAGCCTGGATGCCCACACCAAAGGGAGAGCTGCTGTGGTTATGTCTTTTAGATAATATGGATAGCCTCTTGAGGAGGAAACCAGGCCTCACCACTGTGGCAGAAGTTTTCTCCCCCTGACAAATTTCAAAATATGAAGTCTCCTTGCCTCATGAGGAGGGAACTTTATCATTACAAAAGTCAGGAGTCAGGCTTCTGTAAGTACTACTTCAGGACTGAGCCATCTTATCTTAGGCTTTGGATGGCAGTTTGACTCCATCCACACTAGTGGTTACTTCTTAGAATTCGAGCTAACCAAGATCCAACAAGGAGGGTCCTCACTACTAAGTATAACAGACATGTTCTTACAATATTCCTTGGTTTTCAAGAACAATAGTACCCTTCTACTTTCTTACATTGTGCATGGGCATCCCTTCAACAAGCTTTGATTTTTGGAGTTACATGCAAGTCAGGCAGGTGTATTGTGGATGTTAATCTAGCGATGTGTGTGAGGAGTTTTTCTTTGTTATTTCTTGATTTGTGGGAAGGTTCTTGTTGTTGGCAAATTGGTGGGCTGTGGGGATAGGCACACTTAGGCAGCCATAACTTGATATCACCGCTTGTGTCAGCATGAAGAATGCCCACTCCAAGTGTGGGATCTTCTGAAAAATTATTGATTATTTATTTATTATGTCCATTATTTTATCAGATCATCAAGAATGTAGCTGTTATTTCATCAGGTCATTTTCTTAAGGCTGTGTTTGATTTGTGAAGAATGCTACATAAATGAAAGTGGGGGGAAAGTAAACAACTTTTACTTCTGTTTTTGTGCTCTACACCACGTTCACTTAGTATTCATATACACTACATGTGGCAGGTGCATCTCTTGTGTGAAAGCTAGAAAGGATTTGGATGTACATCATAGCTCCTAACCTCTTAGCCCAATAAATCTGGATAAAGCCTAAAATAATAGGTGGACAAAGGCCCCAAAATAGGGACATGTTTTAAATATTGCTGTTATAAACTTTTCAAGTTGCTGGAATTACAGAATTTGTGTTGGCATGCGTTTTCTGAAGTATATTTAGTCTGAAACTCCACTGTCTGTCATTATTTAGTGACTTCAGTCGTCCGTGATTTGCCAGGAAAAAAACACACATTTTATGAGAAACAAACCAAATATGTGAGGCAAAAATCTAGACAGTTGAGAGTTATGGTGTGCATTAAAAGCTTAATTATTGTATTTCATTGGCTTGTGGAAGTTTTTACTGGCTGTAGTAAAATCGTTCAGTTAGCACATAGTATGGAAGTAAGATGAAGCAGTATAAGTGCGAAGATTTATTTTGGTTGAACTGATAAGTGTTTTAAGGTTGACTTGTTTGAAATTAAGGGAAGATGTGTGACCTGAACAAATGCTGAAGTTGACTATGTGGTATTACTGGTAACAAAGGAGCACTTTGTTTTGTTTTAATTTACATTTGTTTACCGGGATAGTCCGACTGGACCAGGTCCATTTACAGCGGAGGCCTGGGGAGAAAAGCACCATATTTACATAACAATCAGACAAAAAAATCAGACAGAAATATAAAACAAACAAAGAGAATATCAACAATATATGAAGTAGTAAAAAAAAAAATATGGCTACCAATGGAAATTTCATGCTAGAGGTAAAAAAAATTAGAATTGTGGTACCGTAGCATATATACAGTAAGTATACTAAGAAGGAAAGTATATGAAGAAGCAAAATAAATGTTATGTAATACATGGATATAGCCAATAGCCAGGTGTTCATAAGATGTGATTTAAGTGAGTTTTTGAACAGTATTGTTGTGGATGCAGAAGTCAGAGAAGAGGGGATGCTCTTCCAGGTTCTAGATATGGTGTGAGAGAATAGGAATTTCCCAGCATTATTGTTAGCTCTTGAGATACAGAGTAGTGATTTGTCAACAGAACGGAGAGAGCGATTAGCTTTGTAGTGAGTGATAAGCTGACATAGCGCTGGGATTTTATCAGGATGTTTCAGGATGTTATAGGCAATGATTAGTTGGTGGTGACTGAGTAGTTGAGGAAGTTCTAGCCATTGTAGGTTCCTTAGAGCCTGACAGTGGTGGGTTCTGAAAGAGGAGTTGTTAGCAAACTTGGCATTTTATTATAGCATGACTCAAGTTTCTCAAGATCAAGTTTTCTGGTCAGGGTAAGAATTGGTGGTGCGTACATTAGTGTGGACAATAGGTGAGTTTGGGCTAGGGTGATTCTTGCCTGATCTGAGAGGAAATTTTTGTCTGTATAGCGTTCCCATTTTTTTGTGTACTTTTCTGATAGTTTGGCAAATATGGACTTCAAAGAGGAGGTTTTTGTAAATTTTTCCACCAAGGAGTACAGCATGGGTTGAAGGAGAAATGCTAGTGCCATTTTTGGAAGTGATGGTAAAGGAACAAGGGGTAGTTTTTGTTTTATTGGGGGTGAATGGGAGCAGTTTAGTCTTGTTGGGGTTTAGAATGAGTTGATATCAGTAATCCATTTCTCCACAGCAGTAAAGGATTCCTGAGTATGTTGTTGTAGAATGGTGAGAGATGGGGAAGAGCAGATTAGAGTTGAATCATCTGCATACTGGATGGGTATGGCATGTTGGGTGGAGGTATGCAGATTGTTAGTGAAAATAGAAAATAAAAGTGGGCCCAGTATTGAGCCTTGTGGCACTCCAATGGTAGTAGGTAGTAAGGGAGATAGTGTGCCTTGCCATTGGACGGATTGCTGCCTGTCCGATAGTTCTTGAACCAGGCCACTGTAGAGGGGCAAAGGATAGGGAGGTTAGAGTATCTAGTAGTAAGGAGTGTGAGACCATATCAAAAGCTTTGGAGAGATATAAGAATATAACAGTTACAAAGTTATTGTCATTTCTGTGTTGGTTGACCAAATTAGTAAAAGAGAGAGGGGCAGTAGTTGTGCTATAGTATGGCCGGAATCCATGTTGTGTGGTGGAAAGGAGTTTGTGTGTATTCAGGAATTGCATAACCTGAGAATGAATACATTTCTTAAGGTGCTTAGATAAGGGAGATAGTATGGCAATTGGGCGGTAATTTGAGAAGTCGAAAGAGTTAACACCTTTATGAAGTGGAATGATATATGAAACTTTCCATAGATGAGTGATATAGGCTTCCTGTATTGAGCGGTTGATAAGAATAGAGACAGGATAAGATGAAGATGCAGTGGCTAGTTTTAGGAAGTTGGCTGGTATACTGTCAGCTGCAAGGGTGGTATGTTTCAATTTTAGTTGGAGTTTTTTAATTGTAGAGGTGGGAACAGGAGAGAGGGCAAAGGAAGGAATGTTATCTGGACATCTGGTTGGGGTATGCTTCTGGTTGTTTTGGGATCGTTGGGTGAATGTCAGAATAGATTCGATGAAATGGTGATTAAATTGGGAGGCTGTGCTCTTGCTGTTATCGGTGGAGCTAGGAGCTGGAGTGGTAGTTTTGCCTGGTTTTAGTAGGGAGTTGATAGTTTGCCAAAATGTTTGAGGACTTGCTTTGGGTACCAAGGAAATAGTTTTTGTTTATCAAGTTTGGTTTGTTTCTTGGCCTGATTTCTAAGTTGTTGGTAGTTTTGTTTGGCTAGGATAGTGTTATCTCTCTCCCAGATTTTCCAAGCCTTGTCTCTGAACTTTAGTAGGGCTGTTGTGTCCCTGCTTAGCCATGGTGCATAGTCAGTCTTAACTCTTACCTCCCTGATGGGTGCGACACTATTGAGGACATTGGTGAAGGTACTGTTGAAGTAGTCAACTGCTTTGTCTAATCCTAGGGTTTGTAGTGGCTCCCAGTTACATTGTTTTAAAATAGTGTTAAGTTCCTGAGGGTTTAGGTTTCGGTCACCTCTGATTTGTCTATAGGCTGTGGACTTGTGTAAGTTGGTGCATTTGCATAGGAGAAATGTGGGAAGGTGGTCACCAAGACCATCTGGTAGACAGCCTGTATGGTAATTTTGTTTGGGGCAATTGGTCAGTGTCCAATCAAGAATAGATTGTTTTGGGGATTTTTTTTATCTACTCTAGTGGGTTCTTGAATGAGTTGAGAAAATTCGAAGAGGTTAATATGGTTAGTGGGGTTGTTAGAGTTACGGTTTGACCAGTCAGTATTTAGGTCGCCTAGTAGGATAATGTTTTGTGGAAAGTTATCATTAGCCCAGTGTAAGATTTCTTCAATTATGGGAGAGGTATTTCCTGGAGGGATGTAGCAGCAAAGTATGTCGATTCTTTTTTTGTTGTTTAAGTATAAGACTGAGGCTAAGGTTTACTCTTTATGAAATTTGGGTAGATTTGTTTGTGGAGGTTGGAAGTTGAGTGTGTTTTTAAAGATAATTTTGACCCCCACCTCCCTTTCTGCCTACTCTGTTTAGTCTTAAGATATTATAACCTGGGAGGAGAATTTCTTCGTTTTGGGTGCTAGGTTTTAGCCATGTCTCTGTAATGGTAAGTATGTCAGGAGAGCAGTGGGTTATGAATGCATGTAGGTCAGGGAGCTTGTTAGATATACTCCTGGTGTTGATGTTAAGAATCAGTAGGTCAGATGTCATTACAAAGACATGCATCTGGAGCCTTTCTCCCCGGGCCTCCGCTGAAAATTGGCTTTGTTCCAAGTCTGACTTTCCCGGTTAACAAATGATAAATAAATAAATAAAATAAAAATAAATGTCTGTTTGGTTGAGAGTATGGTTTTGAATGGTCCTGGGTTTGGGTGTATGTCTCCTGAGAATTGCAGTAAATAGTATATGTTTAATTTTGTGATCTATTTCTATGTTGGATCTAAGTAATGTTTTTCTAGTGTAGCATCTTGGCATGTAGGTTCTGTGTATGTGTAGTATTGTGCTATCATTGAATATTGTAGAGCTGATAGCAAAATTTATGTGGGTTTTTGTAAGTGTGGAAATATGAGTTGTGTGATATGTAGCGTTGTCCAGTGGTGTGTTAGTATGTGTGGATGTGATGTAGGTTAGAGTTGTGAGAGCTAGCGAGCAGTGTTAAGACTTACAATTTGTTAAGCTTCCCTCTCGGTAACCATTTGAAATGTCAGGACCCACTAGAGCAAGCCCCAAAATACAGAGACTGAATGGCCTAAAGACTGGACTTGCATATGCCAAGTCCAAGATGCCATTTTTTGGAACATTTTCTTTTTTCCAAGGTGTGGCAATCTCAGAGTTGGGCTCTCCCCCCTGCAAAAATAAGTTTAAAGAGAACAACGATTTTTGAGATTCATTCTTCTCCAGGTTTTCAGTCTTTTTTGTCGGCATTTCAAGTGCTGACGTTTCAGTAGGGAGCTTTCTGTCTCACTTCATCAAACCTGTGCTGTTTCCTTGGATAGCAGAAGTCTGAAATGCTTTTAAATCTCATTTTAACTGTTTTGCAGTTTGGTTGTAGCCAGCACATCACATTTGTTTATTTCCTCCAGCAGTTGACAGAAAAACTGAACAACTTACATAGCTTAAGAAATCTGTACAGAAGATGGTCATCATTCTTAATAATTCAGAAAATAATGTACTAGATGTTCTTCATGTTTCACTGTTGCAGTCATTACATTTGGGTAATCTGCTGGCAGGTTGCCTTCAGTCGGCCTGATTAACAAAGCCTTGGGTCCTGCATCAGTTGCTGTCCCTTCTTCCATGACATCAGGTCATCAGGGGTATAAAACATACAGCCGGCACCATTACATCAGTCTTTCTTGCTGCGCGGTGCCCGAAGCAGTTCACAAGTGCTGGGAGGCAGACACCTGAAATTTTCGTTTTCGAGTTTCAGAACCGAAGTCTTCAACTAGAAGCCAAGTACCCTGTTGGGGAAACTTTTTCTTTCTCCTTACCGATGTCAGTAAAAGTTAATAATTGCATTACTTGTGGGAAGCAAATACCTCATAAGGATTTTCATTTGTACTGTATTCCTTGCCTAGGCCCTGACCACAATTTACCTTGCTGTCGGTTTTGTGCTAAATTTAATCAACGCACTATTAAACATCGGTATATTTTTGCCTCTAAATATTTTGGCTCACGATTTAATTAACCAGAAATGTCATCGGTTAGCAATCCGACTACCGGAATACCTAAAAAACGCAAAGAAAACGACAGAGATAGGCTGTCGAGGTCCAAAACTGATGACGATGCTTCTCCTAACCCAGTGGCTAGTTCGCCGGTACTCAGTGAGGTGCTTTTGCAGCCCCTGATACCCACTACTTCTGATTCACAGGCCTCTTCTGAGACCCATTCGGAGTTCGGTATGCCGCGAGATGCTTCAAGTATGGAACCCGCGGATGTCTCTACCTTAGATGATTCCGGAGCCGCTGTGCAGGCACTGGCTTCTGAGGGTGTTTTCAGGCCTACAGATTTGTATATTAGACCGATGCCATCTTCAAAACTAAGGCCAAAATCTAAATCTATGTCTAAAAAATGACGCCTGGGCCACATGTGCAGGCCCCTATGCCAAAAAAACAAATTATCAAAATGGCTGAAGATTTAATTACTCTGATCAGGGGTAGCCAACCCCCTCCTTCTAAGAGGCCTAGGCAAGATATTGATTATGAATCTTCTGAACAGGATTCTATTTCTTCTGACTCTTCTAATGAACAGGATTTGTCTATACCTACTTATGAGGACTCTGATGCAGATTTCATTCCTTCTGCTTCCCCCCTGAGGATTTTTCTTTTGGCAAAACTTTACATACCTTAAGGGAACATTTCCACTGGGAAAGTCAGGATTTCTCTGAATCTAAAAAGAGACTTGGGGATTTTCTTCTTCCACAGCATAGGCCTTTGGCTATACCTCCTGTTCTAGACATTGTCGATGATGTTTTCTCAGAATCTAGTATGGCTCCTGATTCTCTCCCTCCGGCTCCTTGTAAGCCAGACAGATACTACAGGGTTCCTGACTCCCA
Source organism: Protopterus annectens (assembly GCF_019279795.1). Classification (NCBI taxonomy): domain Eukaryota; kingdom Metazoa; phylum Chordata; order Ceratodontiformes; family Protopteridae; genus Protopterus; species Protopterus annectens. The sequence continues at coordinate 169,041,792 of NC_056731.1, read as the reverse complement.
CAAATTCCTATTCAAAAATCCTATTGCAGATCCTGAAACCATTTCTCAGGGTCACAAGGGCATTAAGGCCTTTACTGCTAAGAATCCTACCCCTTCTGAAAGAGATTCCAGGGCGCTGGATAGATGGGGTAAGAAGGTTTACACTTATGCAACCTTGGTAGTCAGGGCTTTAAACTGTCAATGTCATATGCTTAAATATCAACAACATATCATGGGACTGCTTAAACAGAAACAAATAAAAAACCGCTGGGAGCCCCCAACGGAGGAACGTATCCAATGAATAAAATAGTCCAGTTGGAGTAAAATGGATTTAATGACTCCACGTAACACATACACTTAATACATTAACGCTTCAAGACAAACAAATGCGTTTTCGTAAAAACTTCTTCAGATGATGCAAGACCAAGTAAAACCTGTTTGAACAGTTTAAATATGTGATTCAAATAAAACTTGTATCTCCCTATTGGTTCCCACATTAATTGAATGATTAATTCATTAACAAAAAAATTACTTTAAAGAGGTATGCTTTAAAATAATACGAAATTTAACTATATAATGTATACTAGATGTATCAATCAATGTAGTTGTAAATATAAAAATAACTGAATTTGTTTGAATATGTATAATAATAGGTATGTGAATATAATGAAAATGTTTAAAATATATTTAAAAATTTTTTGATATTTATATGTGTATTTTTTAAAATAAAATTTGATGAAGTTTTAATATATATATTTAATAGAATAATTTGATAAAATAGTTTAATAAAATCTCAAGTGCAATAATAATAATTAAAAGGTCATAATTTATAATTTGGCTTGTCTTAATTTTAACACTGGTTTAATTGAAATAGTATCATTTAATCCAGGGGGGGGGTAGTAGCATCCAAAATAATTTGCCAAAAAATACTACCAATAAACCTATGTCGTGTGGTACCTACCCTTGCCCGGCCTTTGTTTCTAGTTTTATTTTCAAAGATATTTTTAAAATTTAAATCCCTTCTATATGTAAAAGTTAATGGAATATTCCGTAAGGGTTCCAAATCTGTAAATTCAAGGAATTTGGTCCATTCCCTGCCTACCACATACTTAATAACATTTGAATCTCCATTGTAGTCCAATACATAGGTATCTTGTCTATTATTAGTGTTATTTGCTGGAGTGCCAAAAGTGGTGGAAATGGGTTGTCCCAAAATAGGAAAAAATCTATCTAATCTGCCTTTTTGGACTTCCTGTTTCAATTCCTTCAATAATGGTGAGGGATAACCCCTATTAGCAAACATTTTGCATACATTTTCACATTCTAATAAAAAATCATTGTCTTCCGATGTCATCCGACTAATTCTCACAAGTTGTCCTTTTACCAGATTTTTCTTTTGGAAAAAAAGGATGCCCACTGTGAAAGTGCAGGTAAGAATTAGAGAATGTCGGTTTTCTATATACTCTTGATGAAAATCTACCATTGAATTTGGAAATATTAACGTCTAAGTAATTAAATGTTTCATAGTTCACTTCATAAGTGAAATCCAAAAAATTGGTAGTATTTTTGATGTATGACAAAAACTTCCAAAAATATTTCTTCCCCTGCTGTCCAAAATATACAGATGTCATCTAAAAAACGCTTGTATAAAATCCAGCAGTCTTGATATCTGCTGTTCAAAATAAAAGTATGCTCCCACCAGGACATAACAATGTTGGCATAGGTTGGGGCACAATGGGCCCCCATTGCCACACCACGATGTTGTTTAAAAAATTCTCCTTGATAGTACATAAAATTGTTGTTCAAAATAGTTTCCATCAAGGCAAGAATAGTAATAAAATCATTATGTGTAAATGAACCAAAAGTAACCATGTATTCCTCCAACCATAATAAACCTATGTCGTGTGGTATGCTTCCAAATAAATCAATAACATCAAGTGTAATAAACAATAAATTGTCTCGATACAATTCTGGTTTTAAAATTCTCAGAAAGTCCCAAGAGTCCTTCAGTGTTGAAACACCCAAGCCTGAAAGCTCTTTTAACTGATGGTCCACAAATTTGGCTAATGGAGAAATAATAGCTCCTTCAGAAGCCACAGTTAATCTAAGAGGTGGATCCGTAGCATTTTTATGTACCTTGGGTATCCCAAACACTGAAGGTACTCTCGGTGTTTTGTTAAGTAAATAATTGAAATTTTCCAAGGAAATGGATCCTTCCAACAACAAATCATTAAGCAAATATTGAATCTTAGAATAAGCAATATGTACTTCATTGAGTGAAACTAAAACATATTTGTCTGTGTTACTTAATTCTTCCTTCATCTTAGATTCATATAGTAATGCATCCATGAGTACAGTACCCCCACCCTTGTCGGGTTGCATAATCCTAATAGAATAGTCATTGGTTAATTCTTTCAATAAATCTAGTTCCTCAATGGAGAGGTTCTTAAAAACCTTATGCTTGATTGTGTGTTTCCTAATCTCCCTTTCCATGATGTTCTCAAGATTTTTGAGTTGGGGATGTAAGGGTGGGTTAAATGTACTAGGTTTGGGGATGTAAGGGTGGGTTAATGTCGGAAAGACTGAAAGGAAACTGAAAGCACGTATTTACGAACACTGTTATGAAATCAGCAAACTAAATCACACAAATGCATTATATTGTCACAAAATCACTTGTCAAGAGGCTACGTATTCATTTTTTGTGTTAGAAGTAGTTGATAAAGACACCAGGGGGGTATGTGGGAAGCTCGGTTAGAATACCGAGAACTTTTTTGGCAAATTATTTTGGATGCTACTACCCCACCTGGATTAAATGATACTATTTCAATTAAACCAGTGTTAAAATTAAGACAAGCCAAATTATAAATTATGACCTTTTAATTATTATTATTATTATTGCACTTGAGATTGTATTAAACTATTTTATCAAATTATTCTATTAAATATATATATTAAAACTTCATCAAATTTTATTTTAAAAAATACACACACACACATATATATATATATATATATATATATATATATATATCAAAAAATTTTTAAATATATTTTAAACATTTTCATTATATTCACATACCTATTATTGTACATATTCAAACAAATTCAGTTATTTTTATATTTACAACTACATTGATTGATGCATCTAGTATACATTATATAGTTAAATTTCGTATTATTTAAAAGCATACCTCTTTAAAGTAATGTTTTTTGTTAATGAATTAATCATTCAATTAATGTGGGAACCAATAGGGAGATACAAGTTTTATTTGAATCACATATTTAAACTGTTCAAACAGGTTTTTACTTGGTCTTGCATTATCTGAAGAAGTTTTTACGAAAACGCATTTGTTTGTCTTGAAGCGTTAATGTATTAAGTGTATGTGTTACGTGGAGTCATTAAATCCATTTTACTCCAACTGGACTATTTTATTCATTGGATACGTTCCTCCATTGGGGGCTCCCAGCGGTTTTTTATTTGTTTTGGTTTTGGTATTCTTGCTGGCATCACTACAGATTACTGCTTAAACAGAAAATTATGTTAATTTCTGACTGTGTGGAAAATAAAGATTTACAGGATTTATTGCATTCAGCTCAACAAGTTGGAAAACATACTTTGCAATGTGGTTTTGATTCTTTGGAGGCCTCTTGCAGGGCTGCTGTAACTGGGTCTGTGCTAAGAAGGCATGCTTGGCTCAAAGTGCAAACGCTGCCTGATCATGTTAAAGCAAAATTGTTCGACACTCCTTTACAACAGGACTGTCTCTTTGGTAATAAGGCTGAAGAAGTTTTAAAAAATATGGAAGATGAAGTTAAATCTATGCAAACTGTGAAAGATTTCTTACAAGTGCAACCTCCAAGATTTAGTAGGCACTGACCTACTAAGAACTGGTCCTTTCCAGTTCCTTTGAGAGCCGCTCAAGTCAAACTTAGACATTCCAAAGGCTCCAGGTTTCAGTCACAAGGGACTTTTAGAACAAAACAATGGGGTGCCTCCACCTCCAAATCTGGAAACAGCAAGGCACCTCCCTATGGTAAACAGTCTCAATGACTTCCCTCTACACTCACCAAGCACTTGCCTTTTGGCCGCCCCTCTGGGGGTAAAACTAGCACTTCATGCAAGAAACTGGCAACTTATAACCCAGGACAAATGGGTTTTAAATGTAGTATCCCAGGGATACAGATTTCATTTCCACACGTTGCCAATCCCAAACGGATGGCCAGACCTACCCCCAAATCAGTGGGCAGAGGCCCAGAAACAAGTACTGTCCCTCATGAACATGGGGACTATTCAGCAGGTACCAAAAGAGGAAAAGGGACAAGGTTTCTATTCAAGACTTTTCCTGGTACCCAGAAAAGACAAATCATGGTGTCCAATTCTGGACTTATCTACTCTAAACCCATTCCTGGACATACCAAAATTCAAGATGCTGACTCTACAACAGTTACTTCCTATGTTAGGCAAAGATGCTTGGTTGGTAACTCTAGACTTAAAAAAGGCTTACCTGCATATCCCAATCAGGGAATCTTGCAGAAGATACCTCCACTTCAAAGCAGGCTACGTGCATTACCAGTTATCTACACTGCCCTTTGGCTTATCTACTGTGCCGAGGGTCTTCACTTTGTTCTTGGCTCCAGTAATTGCATTTTGCAGTCAGAGTCAAAGAAATATTCAAATATATCCATACCTGGATGATTGTCTAATTCAGGCAGAAAACAATGACATTCTTCTAAAGCATCTGGTGTTTGTAAAAAGGGTTATAACTTGTCTAGGGTACACCATAAATGAAAAGAAATCACAACTGGTACCCTCTCTGAAAATTACATTCCTGGATGCAAGCTTGAATTCAACTGCCCAGATGGCTTACCTTACACCAGAAAAGCAAATTCATTTGGTAACTTATTTCAAACAGGTGGTCACAAAAACCCTGCTATCTGCAAGACAAATTCTGCAAGCCTTGAGGTTCATGGCCTCCTGCATTCTTCTAATTCCATATGCAAGGCTGCATATGAGGAAACTTTAATGGTACTTAAAAAGTTTATGGAGTCAACATTGTCACAGCCTTGAAACAATGATTCCTATTATACCTTGCCTGCAACTAGAGTTCCTATGGTGGGCAGAGGCCTGCCACCAAAACAAGGGACTGCCATTCACTACCACCCAAACCCTAACTACAGACGCATGAGACTATGCTTGGGGGGCTCATCTGGCAGGGAAGTGCATTCAGGGCAAATGGAGCCCAAATCAAATGCACCTTCATATCAATCAGAAAGAGATGCTAGCTGTACAGAATGCACTGACAGCCTTCAAGGGCTACCTTCGACCAGGAAAGTTAATGATAAAGACAGACAACACCACAGTTATGTGGTACATAAACAGGCAGGGGGGTACACACTCCTACCCCCTTTGCAGACTAGCCATGGCTTTGTGGAACACAGCCTTGACCTACCAAATACAACTACAAGCTCAATTCCTGCCAGGAAAGCTGAATACTCTGGCAGACGAACTAAGCAGAAATCTCATGGACCCACACGAATGGAAACTGGAACCATGGATTTTCAACATGTTGACATGCAAATGGGGGAGTCCAGACATAGATCTTTTTGCCTCACCCCAGAACTATCAGTTGGACAAATTCTGCACAAGAACTCATCACAAAAATGCCTGGAAAGTGGATGTTCTGTCATTCAGCTGGAAAAACCTATCAGTCTATGCTTTTCCCCCTCTGCCTCTGCTCTCCAAAGTTCTACTAAAAGTCAAACAGGACAAACCAGAAATGATTCTGATTGCTGCAGACTGGCCTCGCCAACACTGGTACCCACTTCTGCGCAATGTGTCACACCTTCCACCGTGGCACCTACCTCAGACACCTTACTTACTGTCTCAGCAGAACAACCAAATTCTGCACACTCAGCTCCAAACTTTGAATGTTGCAGTGTGGCTAATCACCTAAATTCACCCTTAGCATCCCTCAGCAAACCTGTGATGGATGTCATTTTGGAGGCAAGAAGGCCTAGTACTAGAAAACCTTATGCTGACAAATGGAAAAGATTATGTGCCTGGAACCAATCACAAGGAATAAACACAGCAGTGCCCAATATTCCTCAGATTTTACAATACTTAACTGAGATGCTTCACAAGGGCCTGTCCTTTTCTTCCATAAAAATCCATGCCTCCGCCATTTCAGCTCATTACCACAGAGAACCTCCCATCTTCTCTCATCCTCTTCTAAAGCAGTATCTCAGAGGGGCCAAAAACTTAAGACCACCCAGGGGAGCTCCAACCCCTGCCTGGGACCTCAATTTTTTATTGGAAAAACTCACTCTCTCTCCTTTCGAGCCAGCTGCTACTGCAGACTTAAAATTTCTCTCCTGGAAAACAGCTTTCCTTTTAGCCGTCACTTCAGCTAGAAGGATTTCTGAATTACAGGCTCTTATTGCAGTGGAGCCTTTCATTATTTTTCATGTGGACAGGGTTTTTCTCAGGACCAGTCCATCCTTCATGCCTAAGGTGGTATCCAGTGTGGCCCTTAATCAGACCATTCATTTGCCAACTTTCTTTCCCAATCCACAGAACAAAGGGGAGCAAATTCTGCATTCATTGGATGTACACAGGCAACTTAGATTTTATTTAAACAGGACAAAATCTCTAAGAAAATCTGAACAACTACTGGTGGCATTTGCTGCAGGGGCAGAGGGAAAGGCTGTTTCAAAACAGACTATTTCCAAATGGATACACAATTGTATTCGTTTCTGCTATATGCACCATGGTAAAACTATCCCCTGGGGGATCAGATCTCATTCCACCAGGGCTGCATCTACTTCTACAGCCTTTCTCAGAGGTGTTCATACCAGAGACATTCTAGAAGCTGCTATCTGGAGCTCAGTTCATATGTTCACCAAACATTACCATTTACCTTTCTTCTCTAAATCCAGAGCTGGCTTTGCCACTGCTGTCCTGCAGGGCCTTATAGCTGGTCCTAATGCTGTATAAATCCATCCTTCCAACCATAGCTTTGGGAATCTACCCAAATGTAATGACTGTAACAGTGAAACACGAAGAACATAGTACAGTTGTGTACACTTACCATAAATGTAGATGTGTGAGTGTTTTCACTGTTGCAGTCCTGGTTACCCTCCCTCCAGCCCCCATTTTTCTCTTACTATACTTCCGCTTTCTTTTAAAATGCTTAAAAGTCTTTTTGGTGCATTTGCTTTTGTTTGGAGGTATATTTTTTGTGTTTTTAGTTTTATATATATATATATATATATATATATATATATATATATATATATATATATATATATTGCTCCCCATTTGGGGGGCACCTGACATCTGGGGCAAGAAAAACTGATGTAATGGCGTCGGCTGCATGTTTTATACCCCATGACGACCTGACGTCATGGAAGAAGGGACAGCAACTGATGCAGGACCCAAGACTTTTTTAATCAGGCCAACTGAGGGCAACCTGCCAGCAGATTACCCAAATGTAATGACTGCAACAGTGAATACACTCGAACATCTACATTTATGGTAAGTGTACACAACTGTACTTTTCTTCACATGTTTTTGGTATGAATTGCATTAGAAGCAAGACTGCTGATAGTAAAGAATGAGCTGAGGGAGCTCTGTCCTCCTGCCTGGTTTACATATTATTTTGCATGGAGCTCACTGGCATTCACTTATAGGTAGGTACTAGGCTATCTGCCCGAGGGTATTTATAAGCCTAGCCAGAGTGTGTCGGCTTTCACCGCCCCATTGATTAATTAACTGATCCTCTGTCAAGCAAAGCCAATGAAGTGATCCCAGGGGTGTATTTTCTGTTACCCATCCACTCGTCAAGGTTTCTCTTGAAGAGTGTTATTAAGGGGCTCTGCCTGATGTTATTTGGAATTTTGTTCCAAAGCATGGGGAGTCTCTGTGACAGGAATCTATCCCTCCAGCATGTTCTATTTATTGCTGTGGCAAGGTTTAGCTCACTAGAGCGCGTGGCACGCAGTGACTTGGATTTCATTAGATGGAGCATGTCCATAAATTCTGAGTTGGACATGGTTTTGTAAGTCAGGCAGAGATCACCTCTGAGTAAGCGATATGCCACTGAGTACAGCCGGAGGTTTTTCAGTCGGGCTGCATAGGACATATGTTTGAGGCCAGTAATCCTCTTGGTGAGGTACTTTTGTGGTCTTTCCAGCTGTTGGAAGTGTCTTGTGAGGCACATCCCAAATGGGGCATTGTACTCTATGATGGGTCTAATGAGTGACGAGTAGAGGGGCACTATAACCTCTTTATTTCTAGATGCGAACCCTTTAGTAATTAGATGGGCCACATAGAAGGATTTCCTAACTACTTTGGCAATATGATTGTCAAAGGAGAGATTACTGTCTACCTTGGTCCCCAGATCTCTTATTACCTCTTCTTTATTAAGGGGCTGCCACCTATGTGGTGATTCGTGGGTGTTTTGTTTTTCCCAAATGGGATGACAATGCATATTTTGGCATTTAGCTTGAGGCCATGACTTTGACACCAGGTGTCCGTCTCAGTAAGGCCCTTTTGGAGGATGTCCATGTCAGCTGTAGAGTCAATTATGGCTCTCAGTTTGCAGTCATCGGCGAACTTGGTTAGCCATAGTCCTCCTGTGTTTGGCTGTACTTCTGAGAAGTATATGCCAAATAGTAGGGGTCCCAGGACCGAGCCTTACAGGACACCACTTGTGACTGGTTTACAGTCGGACCTGGAACCCGCTGTTCTTACCTTGTGAGTTCTGTTTGTAAGCCAGCTGGCAACCCATCTCGTGACATAGGGGTTTATGTTCAGGCTGGTGAGTTTTTCTGTAATACCCGAGTGGGGAATGGTGTCGAAAGCCTTGGCGAGGTCAACGTAGGCTGTGTGAACCACCTTTCCCTCATCTATGGCCTTGGTGACTGTTTCAAAGAAGTCAATCAGGTTTAGTAGGCATGATCTGCCCTTAACAAAGCCGAACTGGGTCTGGTCAAGTGTTTGGAGGTTCCCAATGTCTTTATTAATGAGTTCCATGATGATGCGCTCCATAGCCTTGCAGACCAGTTTAGTCAGGCATGTGGGGCAATAGTTACCAGGGTCAGTTGTGACCCCTCCTTTGTGGAGAGGATTAACTATTGCTGTGCACCATTCTATGGGCACGTAGCCTGTGGAGAGGCTGAGGTTGAACAGTGTGTTTAGGTGGGGGGTTAGTTTGTTCTGTAGTTCATGCACGACACAGCCTGGGACACCATCTGGTCCCATTGACGCTGTGTTTTTGGCTTTTGAAAGGGCTGTTTTCACCTGTGCATCTGATTTTTGGGACACTGCACTTTTCCAGTATTGTTGTGGGCCCTTTTGGAGGTGGGGGGGGGATTGCACTGAATCTATCTGCCAGGATGTTGGCAATATCAGTAAGTTCAGTATATTTTGTGCTATTTTGCACTAGTTCAGTGCATGTCTTCGAGTTGCCACTTAGAGTCATAACATAGCTGAAGAAGGCTTTGTGGTTATCTTTTGAATCCTTGGCTGTTTTTCTTTCGAAGTTAGCCTTGGATGATTTCATGAGGGACCTTAGTTTCTTACTGATACTGATCAGGTATGTCTTTCCTTCTTGGGATTTACTTTTTTTCTGAACTAGTTTCCTCCTCCTATTGTATAGCTTGTTTATTGCAGGGGTCCACCAAACTGGTTTCCTTCTCTTAGAGGAGTGAGTCTTGGTTTTGCTAGGGATGGCATGATCCATGCATCCTTGTAGGTGCTCATAGAGTGCATTTGTAAAGGTTTCTGCTTCTTGGGCAGCGTTATCCTTTAGGGTGAGGGCTGTGAAACTTACCACCTCTGTCTTAAGTAAGTGAAATGGGTATTTATGTCTCTGTTGGTTAACAACTGCTAGTAAAAAATAATTTAAATGGAATTCATGCTCTGCAGGAAGTGCAAGCAAGAGTGCTATTTAGTTTATTTTTGAATGTTTTCTAATTAATGTGTCTGTCACAGTTTCTGTATGTCCATAGTTACACTATCAGCTGTCAGTATATTTTGTTTTTAAACTGCTGTGAAAAGAATGTGCCCATTTTTACCAATAGACATGCATACAGAGGCTGAATAGCTCCAGTTTTGTTCACAGTGTTTGCTCTTCTTCTTTGCAGTGACTTCTGAAGTATACAACAAACTTAAATGCAGGGCTACATGCAGTTCTTTAGCATGTGACACAGTAGAAGATTCTAGCATATGAGCATGAAAATACTTCAGAGTGCATCCTCCCCAACAAAAATCAGCACAACAGTATAGCCGACTGAGTCTTAGTGGGATGTTAATATAAACCAGTAAAGTACTGCAGATTTTATGGGGTCTTGTATCAAGAGCTTGGCAACAACGAGAATGTTCATATCCTGTAATGCTGCTATGCATTCATAAAATGAAGTGGATAAACTGCAGGTGGACGTCAGTTTTCTGGCTAGACTTGAAGAGCAGTCCGGTATCCCCAAGGCAGATGTGAGGTTAGCGCATAGTATGGAAGTAATCATATGCAGAAAGTCTGCCAGGAAAGGCATGCCTAACTTAGACGATCATCTCTTTTTTTTTCTTATTTATACTGAAGAGAGCAATTACCCTTCCCATTCATAGTATGTTATTCACTTACTAGGCAGGTAAAACGACTGCGGTGAGTATACTAGTTGATTTTCTTGCATGATCGTTATTGTACTTGTTTTTTAAACGTTTTTAAATGTTTTGTCTGATTTATTTTTTGGTAGGTAAAGACATTCCCACCTAAAAAATAGCAAAAGTAGTTCCTTTGAGAAACAGATTTCTCCCAAGTATTGTAATGTGCATTGCATTGTCCTTTTTTTTTTTTTTTGCCTTAGTCAGGAACTTGACATAATGAAATATGAAAAGTGCAAGTCTTCAGAAAAGAGAATGCTTCTTATTAGGTCTGTGATTAGAACACAGTAAACCTAGCAGCTGTAACTCTGGGATGCCTACCTCCTTTTTGGTAGATGAATCTATTTTAGCTAGTTCACCCCAGAAGAGATTACAAAGCCAGAGGAGTCCCCTAAACAAAACAAACCTAGAAAGACGGATAAGAGAGATACATTTTTTGTTAGGGGAAGAAAGTGAAAAGAATGACTGGGGGGGGGGGGGTTACAGAGACCTGGCCAGAGATCCATATGAGGCCTATTAAGGAAAAAGTAAAAAGAATGGTCGAGGTCACAGGATCCCAGCCAGAGGCCCTTGCAAGACATGCTGTTCTTGTGGCCGTTAATAGTTTGACCTCTTCAGAACAAAGATGTTACTCAGAGATAGCCTCTGTTTCTGTAAAGAAGGTAGACAATGCTAGAAGCTATGGAGATGACTAGTTACTGCTAGGCCTCTGATTCAGTTTTCATGATGAGGGATATATCTGTGTCACAGGTGGGTACTAGTTCCCCTGGTGTCCTCAGAGGGCACTAAATTAAATTCAGAACCCCTCGGTAAACGCCTGTAACTCTTCCTACACACATACACACATACACACACACACACACACGCACACACACACACACACACACACACACACACACACACACACACACACACACACACACACACACACACACTCACATTGCTGATGTACCCCTGTTCTGTTAGATGTGGTTGATACCACATAGGTTGTCTGAAGAGCACATTAACAATTTTAGTTTGAAAGTTAGAAAGCTCACTAAACACAAGAACCAGATATTGCTAGAGCAGGCACCAAAAATATAGGCATCCAGGGCTCTGCTATCTTCTTTTGATTACAAGAGATTTGCTAAAGGCTGTTTTAGTAAGTTCCATTTGGCTACCCCTGCTTTCTGTATGACCCCAAGTCTGTCATCATCAATGACTGAGGAACAAGGAAAGAAGAAAAAGGCCCCATTTTTAGAACAGTCCTGTGAACCAGAATGAGATGGAGTGAACTTGGCCTGCCCAGGACAGATCCATCTCATGGATGACGAGAACACCATTTCATTAGGCTTCTTGCCTGAGAATGCTTCCTTTAGGGAAACTGTACACTATAGGAGGAAGCATTTTAAAAGGCGTTAAGGGATCAACTTCTACATAGAAAAATATGACTTGCCAGGGATTGAACAGCCTAGGTCAGCTCACTGGTGACAGAAATATTAAAAGTAGATGGTTTTGAAAATGCTTCCCTTCAGGCAGACTCCCAGTTTTGAACATTATAATATCTAGGCAGGTTTTGTAGGTTAAGGAGGATCAGTTCTTGCATCTGTTTAGAAACCATGTGGCAGGCTTTGCAGTCATTTCTCTGCACACAGCCAGGAGTTCAGAGGTGGTTCATGTTCACTATCTTGCCAACAGCTGAAAAAGTACAAGCCTCAACATGTTTGAAAAAAACAGCAACAGTTCTGGAAGAATAAGTGAAGACAGTCCACACAACACCAGGGACACACAGACCAGGGGACAGACCCCCTTTATTCAGTCACAGTGGAAAGACTCAACTTTGACTGTGGTCCCATTCCACTCTTCTACTCTGCCTCCTGTTTCAGACATCTTCAGTGGAAGGACCTCCTCATTTCAAGAGCAATGGTTTCTGTCAGTCACAGAGGAGGGAATGAGTGAGGCAGACAGATTCAGTAGTGTAGCCTATAGCTGCTAAGTTCTTATATCTTTCCTGGATTTACTTCCTCTTTTAGATATTCATTCTGCAGATTCTTCTCCCTGCTTGATGCAGGATGATATCCTGGTTACCCTGGATGTGAAGGATGCCTACTTGTTGAAGCAAAGCACTGAAACAAGATAGATAAATCCAAGAACAACAATAGTTGAGTTTAAAATACCTTTATAACCAAGACAACAAAGCTTTCAGGTTCAAAACCCTTTTTCAATGTTTTACAACAGGTATGGTAAGACGCCCACTTTTATACACAATAATAAAATAGATCATGTGACCTGCAGCCACCATCACATGACCATTAGAAGTGTAAAAACATTCAAAGTTTATCAAAAGTTACTATGTACAACTAAAGCTATGAAGAATTTACATAATTTTTTATAAAATCAACATTTAACTTGACTACTTATAACATAAGACAGAAATTCTTAAATATATAACATTATACTAGATTATATAAGAAATTTATACAAAAATATATATAGAATATTTATTATCAAATATTATAAATTATATAACCTTTACATAAAAGTCCAAAATTACTTTAATCTTGTTTGTTGTATTCTATTTAATATGGGTTTTAGTGATACTGATGCATTTATACCAGGGGTACATCAGCTGACAACCTAATTATCCATTCATATTCCCTTAGATCTAATAAATTGGATAAATCACCTCCCCTGGGTGATGCATTAACACAATCTATAACCTGAAATTTAAAATGATGAAATACCCTTGGATGCAATATGTTTAAATAACGCATTATTCTCATTAGAGTGCCTAATATTTGACTTATGTTCCGTTATGCGTTCTTTAAACTTTCTAGTGGTTTTACCCACATAAAACATGGACACATTTGACATGTTGCTATATATACAACATTATTGGTTGTGCAGGTGGCATAACCAAAAAATTTATATTCTTTTCCTGACACAGGATGTTTAAAGATGTCCACTTTTACAGTGTCACTATTTTTAAGTAAATCATTACAGCAACTACAATTATGACAGGCATATGTGCCATGCTTAGCTGTTAGTGTCATGCTAGGTTTCACATAATTAAAATCCTTATAACCAAGAATATTTTTTAGGGTTCGCATGTTTCTATAACTAAAGTAAGGTTTTTCACCAACTATTAATTTTATATCGTCCTGTGCCAATAGTACCTTCCAATATTTATATATTATTTTATTAATATTCTCTGTCATTGAATTAAAAGATGTTATAAGTCTCAACCTATTATTACTTGACATAGACGTATTTATGGTTTCACCTGATTTTGGTATTTTGTTGAAAATAGGTTCATATAATCCTTCCCTATTGGATATAATATGCTCTTTTGTATTTTCTAATAAATTCATAGGATATCCACTAATCCTAAGCTCTTCCTGGGTTTCATTTAACTGCTTTATAAACATATCATATTCTGAATTTAGTCTACTAGTTCTGGCCATTTGGGCCTTGACTATGCCTCTAAAACATGGGGTGCATGCATGCTACTTGCATGTAAGTATCTACCCGATGCTACTTCTTTCTTGAAAACAGATGTATTGATTTCATTATGATGTTTCTTAATAGTTACGTCCAAAAATTTATAGATGTTTCAGATGTTTCTACTTTAAATTTTAAATAACTAGTGGTGTTATTCAGGAATGTAACATATTCCATAAGATCAGATAAATTTCCTTTCCAAAGAAGAAAGCAGTCATCCACAAACCTTTGGTAAAATATCACATTATCATTCACAAATTGCTCACCTACACATATGTTCACCATTTCCCATTGATATAGGACAAGATTGGCGACGTTTGCTACAGGCGTGCCCATTGCCACGCCTGTTTGTTGTAGGTATATGTTGTTATCAAACATAAATATGTTATTTTTCAAGACTAAGTCTAATAGCATACAGACATTTTCTATATGTCTGGTTGTGTACCTAGAACTTTGTGTTAAGAACTCTCTAATGGAATCTACTCCAAGGTCATGGAATAACCGTAAATAGCGAAGTAATATCCATAGTCACCATGTAAATATCATTAATGTTATAATTTATAGCTTTTAGGGCTATATAGCATAGTTTTAATCTTTCAAGAAATTCTGCTGTATCCTTAAGTACTGTTTTACATATTGATAATAGAGGTTGTAACTGTTTCTGTAAATACAGTGATATTGGCTCCGTAATCCAGCCATTACGGATACTATCGGCCTCATAGGTGGTTTATCTATAGATTTATGCACCTTGGGGACACCGTATAGTTGTGGAATTATAGGACAAGGAACCGTGAAAAAATGAAACAAATCTAATGATATGTCGCCTGATAATTGAAGTTCATAAATACACATATTCACGTAGCTTATGCATTTCTTAACATCTAACTGTGTTATTTGTTTAAATGCAGCTGGATCTTCTAGTAATAACAATACTGACTGTCTATATTTGCACTCATCCATGATGACTATAGCACCACCTTTGTCAGCCTTAATGATGATATTAGTATTATTTATAAGTTCTTTTAATCCCAGATGTTCAGGGTATGTGATATTATATAGAGCATTGAATCTTTTACTATCATACAATTTTCTAATATCAAATTCACATAAATTATAAAAAGCAGTCAAAACAGGTGGGTAACTTGGTATAAATGTGCTTCTTCTCTTGCACATACTAGCGTCATAGTCATTGGATTTAAATATTAGTTTCAGTGCTATAGATCTAATAAAAAGATTTAGGTCAGTTAATACATTGACCATATCATCCTTTCGTGTGGGTATAAAACCCAGTACTTTATTTAGCAATGTTATATGTTCTTTGTTTAACGTAAATGTCGAAAGATTGATAATACTTGCCATTATCTTCTGGCTACTTTGTGCTGTTTTTGCGGACTGCTATATTTCCTTTTTGAAGCCGCTTGCATGTTATTATTCCTCGTGAATGATCTACCCCTTGACGTAGATCTATTGCCGAAATTCTTATCCTTTTCTTTTACACGCTCTGCGCTCTGCAGTTGAAAGGGTTTGCTGAAAAAGTTCTTGATGGTTTGTTGCGAGACCGGTATGGTCTGTTTTATCTGATTTTTATCCATTCCCGCTGCTGGAGTACCTTCCACGCTATGTTGTAGGCTTATCGCCTCGCCGAGTGCTGATGACGATGCCGCCTCACGGACGTGCCGGACTCAACCGAATGCTATGATCTTCATTCATTGGTGAATTTAAAGGCGCAGGTGCTAATTCAGGAAAATTGTCAAGGGAATCTAGAGGTGTAGTGGTTAACATTTGTTTTCCATTAAGTTGTACTTCATTAGATATCAATTCAGAGGACTCATCCCTATTAGATCTAATACTTATAGGTGTATCATGTTTCGGCCAAGAAAAAATATTACCCAATTGGTAATCAGAAATGTCCCGTAGTAGTTTCCTTTATTTCACGACCTCTAGTCGGTCGTCCAGGGTGCTCAATCTGTCCATCATGGAATTATATATTGATTGGACGTTAGCAAAGCCCGGTAGGGCTAGGATCTCCTCTTCCTTCAGCAAAATTTCTGATTTCAGTTCATTTTCAATATCTATAAAGAAGTTATTCATTAACAACATATACTCCTTACTTAATTTCAGGTTCAAGGTCTGCCATTGCTTTAACAGTTCCGGGTAGGTGTTCCCGTATGAAGGCATTTTTGTAATTCTAAGCCCTCGAGGGGCTATGCCTTGTTCCATATACGCATCAAAGCTGTAGCGCTGCCATTGCAGACGCTTGTATGTACCAACTTTCCTCTCTAACGCCTGTACTTGGCGTTCAAAGTCCAGTATGTTTATACTAATAAACTCACTCTCCTTAGACGCTGCTGGTAACGTACCGGGCATTAAGTTCAACAGAGGATTAACTTCCTTCTCAAACAACGATTTAAGGCGATTGTGATGATCCATTGCTGGCTGCAGTAGACTGTAGTGGAACCCAACTTCAGTGCAAAATGAAACACGTTGAAGCAAAGCACTGAAACAAGATAGATAAATCCAAGAACAACAATAGTTGAGTTTAAAATACCTTTATAACCAAGACAACAAAGCTTTCAGGTTCAAAACCCTTTTTCAATGTTTTACAACAGGTATGGTAAGACGCCCACTTTTATACACAATAATAAAATAGATCATGTGACCTGCAGCCACCATCACATGACTATCTTTATAGCTTTAGTTGTATATAGTAACTTTTGATAAACTTTGAATGGTCATGTGATGGTGGCGGCATACGTCATCAGCACTCGACGAGGGGGCGATAAGCCTACAACATAGCGTGGAAGGTACTCCAGCAGCGGGAATGGATAAAAATCAGATAAAACAGACCATACCGGTCTCGCAACAAACCATCAAGAACTTTTTCAGCAAACCCTTTCAACTGCAGAGCGCAGAGCGTGTAAAAGAAAAGGATAAGAATTTCGGCAATAGATCTACGTCAAGGGGTAGATCATTCACGAGGAATAATAACATGCAAGCGGCTTCAAAAAGGAAATATAGCAGTCCGCAAAAACAGCACAAAGTAGCCAGAAGATAATGGCAAGTATTATCAATCTTTCGACATTTACGTTAAACAAAGAACATATAACATTGCTAAATAAAGGACTGGGTTTTATACCCACACGAAAGGAAGATATGGTCAATGTATTAACTGACCTAAATCTTTTTATTAGATCTATAGCACTGAAACTAATATTTAAATCCAATGACTATGACGCTAGTATGTGCAAGAGAAGAAGCACATTTATACCAAGTTACCCACCTGTTTTGACTGCTTTTTATAATTTATGTGAATTTGATATTAGAAAATTGTATGATAGTAAAAGATTCAATGCTCTATATAATATCACATACCCTGAACATCTGGGATTAAAAGAACTTATAAATAATACTAATATCATCATTAAGGCTGACAAAGGTGGTGCTATAGTCATCATGGATGAGTGCAAATATAGACAGTCAGTATTGTTATTACTAGAAGATCCAGCTGCATTTAAACAAATAACACAGTTAGATGTTAAGAAATGCATAAGCTACGTGAATATGTGTATTTATGAACTTCAATTATCAGGCGACATATCATTAGATTTGTTTCATTTTTTCACGGTTCCTTGTCCTATAATTCCACAACTATACGGTGTCCCCAAGGTGCATAAATCTATAGATAAACCACCCATGAGGCCGATAGTATCCGGTAATGGCTGGATTACGGAGCCAATATCACTGTATTTACAGAAACAGTTACAACCTCTATTATCAATATGTAAAACAGTACTTAAGGATACAGCAGAATTTCTTGAAAGATTAAAACTATGCTATATAGCCCTAAAAGCTATAAATTATAACATTAATGATATTTACATGGTGACTATGGATATTACTTCGCTATTTACGGTTATTCCGCATGACCTTGGAGTAGATTCCATTAGAGAGTTCTTAACACAAAGTTCTAGGTACACAACCAGACATATAGAAAATGTCTGTATGCTATTAGACTTAGTCTTGAAAAATAACATATTTATGTTTGATAACAACATATACCTACAACAAACAGGCGTGGCAATGGGCACGCCTGTAGCAAATACGTACGCCAATCTTGTCCTATATCAATGGGAAATGGTGAACATATGTGTAGGTGAGCAATTTGTGAATGATAATGTGATATTTTACCAAAGGTTTGTGGATGACTGCTTTCTTCTTTGGAAAGGAAATTTATCTGATCTTATGGAATATGTTACATTCCTGAATAACACCACTAGTTATTTAAAATTTAAAGTAGAAACATCTGAAACATCTATAAATTTTTTGGACGTAACTATTAAGAAACATCATAATGAAATCAATACATCTGTTTTCAAGAAAGAAGTAGCATCGGGTAGATACTTACATGCAAGTAGCATGCATGCACCCCATGTTTTAGAGGCATAGTCAAGGCCCAAATGGCCAGAACTAGTAGACTAAATTCAGAATATGATATGTTTATAAAGCAGTTAAATGAAACCCAGGAAGAGCTTAGGATTAGTGGATATCCTATGAATTTATTAGAAAATACAAAAGAGCATATTATATCCAATAGGGAAGGATTATATGAACCTATTTTCAACAAAATACCAAAATCAGGTGAAACCATAAATACGTCTATGTCAAGTAATAATAGGTTGAGACTTATAACATCTTTTAATTCAATGACAGAGAATATTAATAAAATAATATATAAATATTGGAAGGTACTATTGGCACAGGACGATATAAAATTAATAGTTGGTGAAAAACCTTACTTTAGTTATAGAAACATGCGAACCCTAAAAAATATTCTTGGTTATAAGGATTTTAATTATGTGAAACCTAGCATGACACTAACAGCTAAGCATGGCACATATGCCTGTCATAATTGTAGTTGCTGTAATGATTTACTTAAAAATAGTGACACTGTAAAAGTGGACATCTTTAAACATCCTGTGTCAGGAAAAGAATATAAATTTTTTGGTTATGCCACCTGCACAACCAATAATGTTGTATATATAGCAACATGTCAAATGTGTCCATGTTTTTATGTGGGTAAAACCACTAGAAAGTTTAAAGAACGCATAACGGAACATAAGTCAAATATTAGGCACTCTAATGAGAATAATGCGTTATTTAAACATATTGCATCCAAGGGTATTTCGCATTATTTTAAATTTCAGGTTATAGATTGTGTTAATGCATCACCCAGGGGAGGTGATTTATCCAATTTATTAGATCTAAGGGAATATGAATGGATAATTAGGTTGTCAGCTGATGTACCCCCTGGTATAAATGCATCAGTATCACTAAAACCCATATTAAATAGAATACAACAAACAAGATTAAAGTAATTTTGGACTTTTTATGTAAAAGGTTATATAATTTATAATATTTGATAATAAATATTCTATATATATTTTTGTATAAATTTCTTATATAATCTAGTATAATGTTATATATTTAAGAATTTCTGTCTTATGTTATAAGTAGTCAAGTTAAATGTTGATTTTATAAAAATTTATGTAAATTCTTCATAGCTTTAGTTGTACATAGTAACTTTTGATAAACTTTGAATGTTTTTACACTTCTAATGGTCATGTGATGGTGGCTGCAGGTCACATGATCTATTTTATTATTGTGTATAAAAGTGGGCGTCTTACCATACCTGTTGTAAAACATTGAAAAAGGGTTTTGAACCTGAAAGCTTTGTTGTCTTGGTTATAAAGGTATTTTAAACTCAACTATTGTTGTTCTTGGATTTATCTATCTTGTTTCAGTGCTTTGCTTCAACGTGTTTCATTTTGCACTGAAGTTGGGTTCCACTACAGTCTACTGCAGCCAACAATGGATCATCACAATCGCCTTAAATCGTTGTTTGAGAAGGAAGTTAATCCTCTGTTGAACTTAATGCCCGGTACGTTACCAGCAGCGTCTAAGGAGAGTGAGTTTACTAGTATAAACATACTGGACTTTGAACGCCAAGTACAGGCGTTAGAGAGGAAAGTTGGTACATACAAGCGTCTGCAATGGCAGAGCTACAGCTTTGATGCGTATATGGAACAAGGCATAGCCCCTCGAGGGCTTAGAATTACAAAAATGCCTTCATACGGGAACACCTACCCGGAACTGTTAAAGCAATGGCAGACCTTGAACCTGAAATTAAGTAAGGAGTATATGTTGTTAATGAATAACTTCTTTATAGATATTGAAAATGAACTGAAATCAGAAATTTTGCTGAAGGAAGAGGAGATCCTAGCCCTACCGGGCTTTGCTAACGTCCAATCAATATATAATTCCATGATGGACAGATTGAGCACCCTGGACGACCGACTGGAGGTCGTGAAAAAAAGGAAACTACTACGGGACATTTCTGATTACCAATTGGGTAATATTTTTTCTTGGCCGAAACATGATACACCTATAAGTATTAGATCTAATAGGGATGAGTCCTCTGAATTGATATCTAATGAAGTACAACTTAATGGAAAACAAATGTTAACCACTACACCTCTAGATTCCCTTGACAATTTTCCTGAATTAGCACCTGCGCCTTTAAATTCACCAATGAATGAAGATCATAGCATTCCGGTTGAGGCCGGCACGTCCGTGAGGCGGCATACGTCATCAGCACTCGACGAGGGGGCGATAAGCCTACAACATAGCGTGGAAGGTACTCCAGCAGCGGGAATGGATAAAAATCAGATAAAACAGACCATACCGGTCTCGCAACAAACCATCAAGAACTTTTTCAGCAAACCCTTTCAACTGCAGAGCGCAGAGCGTGTAAAAGAAAAGGATAAGAATTTCGGCAATAGATCTACGTCAAGGGGTAGATCATTCACGAGGAATAATAACATGCAAGCGGCTTCAAAAAGGAAATATAGCAGTCCGCAAAAACAGCACAAAGTAGCCAGAAGATAATGGCAAGTATTATCAATCTTTCGACATTTACGTTAAACAAAGAACATATAACATTGCTAAATAAAGGACTGGGTTTTATACCCACACGAAAGGAAGATATGGTCAATGTATTAACTGACCTAAATCTTTTTATTAGATCTATAGCACTGAAACTAATATTTAAATCCAATGACTATGACGCTAGTATGTGCAAGAGAAGAAGCACATTTATACCAAGTTACCCACCTGTTTTGACTGCTTTTTATAATTTATGTGAATTTGATATTAGAAAATTGTATGATAGTAAAAGATTCAATGCTCTATATAATATCACATACCCTGAACATCTGGGATTAAAAGAACTTATAAATAATACTAATATCATCATTAAGGCGGCTGACAAAGGTGGTGCTATAGTCATCATGGATGAGTGCAAATATAGACAGTCAGTATTGTTATTACTAGAAGATCCAGCTGCATTTAAACAAATAACACAGTTAGATGTTAAGAAATGCATAAGCTACGTGAATATGTGTATTTATGAACTTCAATTATCAGGCGACATATCATTAGATTTGTTTCATTTTTTCACGGTTCCTTGTCCTATAATTCCACAACTATACGGTGTCCCCAAGGTGCATAAATCTATAGATAAACCACCCATGAGGCCGATAGTATCCGGTAATGGCTGGATTACGGAGCCAATATCACTGTATTTACAGAAACAGTTACAACCTCTATTATCAATATGTAAAACAGTACTTAAGGATACAGCAGAATTTCTTGAAAGATTAAAACTATGCTATATAGCCCTAAAAGCTATAAATTATAACATTAATGATATTTACATGGTGACTATGGATATTACTTAGCTATTTACGGTTATTCCATGACCTTGGAGTAGATTCCATTAGAGAGTTCTTAACACAAAGTTCTAGGTACACAACCAGACATATAGAAAATGTCTGTATGCTATTAGACTTAGTCTTGAAAAATAACATATTTATGTTTGATAACAACATATACCTACAACAAACAGGCGTGGCAATGGGCACGCCTGTAGCAAATACGTACGCCAATCTTGTCCTATATCAATGGGAAATGGTGAACATATGTGTAGGTGAGCAATTTGTGAATGATAATGTGATATTTTACCAAAGGTTTGTGGATGACTGCTTTCTTCTTTGGAAAGGAAATTTATCTGATCTTATGGAATATGTTACATTCCTGAATAACACCACTAGTTATTTAAAATTTAAAGTAGAAACATCTGAAACATCTATAAATTTTTTGGACGTAACTATTAAGAAACATCATAATGAAATCAATACATCTGTTTTCAAGAAAGAAGTAGCATCGGGTAGATACTTACATGCAAGTAGCATGCATGCACCCCATGTTTTTAGAGGCATAGTCAAGGCCCAAATGGCCAGAACTAGTAGACTAAATTCAGAATATGATATGTTTATAAAGCAGTTAAATGAAACCCAGGAAGAGCTTAGGATTAGTGGATATCCTATGAATTTATTAGAAAATACAAAAGAGCATATTATATCCAATAGGGAAGGATTATATGAACCTATTTTCAACAAAATACCAAAATCAGGTGAAACCATAAATACGTCTATGTCAAGTAATAATAGGTTGAGACTTATAACATCTTTTAATTCAATGACAGAGAATATTAATAAAATAATATATAAATATTGGAAGGTACTATTGGCACAGGACGATATAAAATTAATAGTTGGTGAAAACCTTACTTTAGTTATAGAAACATGCGAACCCTAAAAATATTCTTGGTTATAAGGATTTTAATTATGTGAAACCTAGCATGACACTAACAGCTAAGCATGGCACATATGCCTGTCATAATTGTAGTTGCTGTAATGATTTACTTAAAAATAGTGACACTGTAAAAGTGGACATCTTTAAACATCCTGTGTCAGGAAAAGAATATAAATTTTTGGTTATGCCACCTGCACAACCAATAATGTTGTATATATAGCAACATGTCAAATGTGTCCATGTTTTATGTGGGTAAAACCACTAGAAAGTTTAAAGAGCATAATGGAACATAAGTCAAATATTAGGCACTCTAATGAGAATAATGCGTTATTTAAACATATTGCATCAAGGGTATTTC
Source organism: Protopterus annectens (assembly GCF_019279795.1). Lineage (NCBI taxonomy): Eukaryota > Metazoa > Chordata > Ceratodontiformes > Protopteridae > Protopterus > Protopterus annectens. The sequence continues at coordinate 169,018,603 of NC_056731.1, read as the reverse complement.
GCATTATTTTAAATTTCAGGTTATAGATTGTGTTAATGCATCACCCAGGGGAGGTGATTTATCCAATTTATTAGATCTAAGGGAATATGAATGGATAATTAGGTTGTCAGCTGATGTACCCCCTGGTATAAATGCATCAGTATCACTAAAACCCATATTAAATAGAATACAACAAACAAGATTAAAGTAATTTTGGACTTTTTATGTAAAAGGTTATATAATTTATAATATTTGATAATAAATATTCTATATATATTTTTGTATAAATTTCTTATATAATCTAGTATAATGTTATATATTTAAGAATTTCTGTCTTATGTTATAAGTAGTCAAGTTAAATGTTGATTTTATAAAAATTTATGTAAATTCTTCATAGCTTTAGTTGTATATAGTAACTTTTGATAAACTTTGAATGTTTTTACACTTCTAAGGATGCCTACTTGCACATCTCTTTTCACACATTACACAGACCGCTTCTTGGTTTAGAAAATCATTCTACTGCTAAGTTCATTTCTCTGCAATTTTGCCTCTGTACCACTCCTAGAGTCTTCACAAAATGTAAGGTCCCATTATTTGTCCACCGTAGATTTGGGAAATTGATATTCACCATTTGATTGCCTGATTAGGCTTCCCTCTCTCAGTGACTCTGTGAAAATGTAATGCTGTACTTCAGGATCTCCTTGAGTCCACAAAAAAACAGCTTTGAACACTCTCATCTTGCAAAATTGCTGGAAGTCTTCATATACACAAGCCCTTGCAAAGTATTGTTGCCACTGGGAAGGATTCACCAAAGTAAAGACCTTCTCTGTTTCGTCTTCTGGAAATCTTGCCTGTCAGTATTGACGTCCTTAAGTGCTCTGGGTTTCATGTTGTCATCCATTTTGATAGTTCCTTGGACAAAACTGCATAACTTGCATAAATTGATAACTTAAAAAAAGCATAAGGGGGCCAACAAATGCAAGCTCTAGAGCATGCTCTGATTTTGATTTCAGCCAAAGTCAAGGAGTCAGAGTGGTAGACTCAGCAGATCAGTAATCTGGGGCTTCCCTTTATCCTACCAGACATAAATTAGAGACATCCTACAGATGCAGCAGTTTACATATGGGGAGCCCACGTGTTCTACATTTCATAATACAAGACGAGTCCCAAAGACAAGCAGAAGAAATGCACTGCCCTGGAGAAGATAATAACCATTCACAGTTGCATCTTGCCTGTTGATCAGTTCTTTGTGCAGGGGTGTGCAAATATTAACATTTGAAGTAGTTAACTTCATTTGCTCAGCAACCTGTGGGTATCGGATCCGATTCGGATCCAAGCCGGCAGCTTTCCAAGCTAAATGATCTGAGCTCCAAGCTCCTCCCCTACCCATAATGCCCTGCCATCTCCCTCTAACCCTCAGATCTCGTTTGCCGCGGCTTCCATAAGCTTCTCTGAACGAGCTCCAAGTGTAGTACTGTGAGTTTAGCGTTTAAATCTTGAATTTCTGTCAAACTTTTTCTAACTTTGTGTGTGTGAACTTCCTCTATCTTTCTAGCCTTTTTTGGGTAGTTCTTTTAACTTTTTGGTTAAGTTAGATTTATTCCCCTCCCCCCTCTGCTTGTGTGAAGGTGTGTGCTTGTGGGCTTATTTTTCCTTTTTCATCTTCTATAATGGTTGAAGGCCCAAAGCCATTTTCTCTAAATGTACCGAGTGTGGCCATAAGCTGTCCCCAGCGGATGGCCACACTGTGTGTGTCCTGTGCCTGGGGGTTGATCACCTCTCCTTGGGTTGCACTATTTGTACAGCCTTCAACCCCAGGGCTTTGAAAGATAGGAGGTCGAAGCTTATTCTGGTGGGCCTTTTGCCCCCAGACTCTGCTTCGTCCTCCTTGGTGGCGCCAGCCGCGGCTGCCCCACCTGCCGCTCCTGATCCCCTGGCCGGGACTCAACCTCCCTCGCTGGCCCAGGAGGAAAGGGATGTCAGAAAGAAGGATAAAAAGGATAGGGAGAGAGACAAAGAAAGGCATCGCAGTCACAAGAGGCGGTCCAACTCGACCCCTTCGGCACCGCCGTCTAAACAGCTTGCCGCTCCCCTTAAGGTCTCCGAGCCTTCCCCCTCCCGGCCCCGTTCTCCACGTTTCTCCCCGGAGCCGGAGGAGGAGACCCGGTCACCCTCGAGCTCATCCAGGCGGCCTTCCCGGCCGGCTTCGGTGGCCTCATCTAGATCCACCAGAAGTTTATCGGACGCAGATATGGACCAGATGATGCGTTGATTTCTCCAGGCCCAGATGCAGATGGGAGTGCTCTTGCCCCCCCCCCTGCTGGGGGGGGGAGCTCGACACCTTTTTTCGCCTCCATTGCTCCTGCTCCGACCCGCTTTTGGGGTTCAGAGCTGTCGGATCCGACTAGCTTTGGAGCCGGGGTTGGGTCGGCGCCAACAGTGTTTCCTACTTCGGCGCTGACTGTATCCTCGAGTCTGTCAGATCCATTTTCGGATCCGAGCTCTCGGGGCCTTGAGCTGAGCGTCAAATCCAGAGGGGTCAGCTGGCCTTCGGCTCTGTTAAGGTCGGGGCACACTACCCTTTCGGATCCGGTCAGGTCACCTTTGGCGCTCATCCGCATGTCAGATCCGAGGGAACTGCTTTCGGATCCAATTGAAAGCAGTTCCCCCTCGGCATTCGACATCGTGGAGAGGGTCCTTTTGAGGGATTTGAGGCCCCAGGCTCTTGCTATGGATCCACCCACCATTCCCACTCAGACGGGCCTTTCTTCCATCATCCGGCCCCAGGGACAGCCTGCGTCTACGTCCCAGATTGTTCCCTTTGAGGAACAGGACATTGTTGGTGAGGCCTCTTCGGACAGCCCCCCCGAGGAGGTCCCTCACAAACAGAAGTGCAAGAGAAGGCACTTGGACTCACCCGAGTCCCTCACGGAGGAAACAGACTTAGAAGAAGGGGAAGGTTCCTCAAGGTCACCCCCAGAAGACGTCTCCTAGTAGACATTATGGAAATGTTACGCATTAGAGGGGGGTGGTCTGCCCAAAAACCTTCCTCAGATGAGTCTGTGTTTTTGGAGGTGTTTGACGCAGGCCCATGTACCTCTTGGGTGTCCCCTCCTGCCGACCCCCTGGTAGACCTCATAACTACCAGGGCATGGAAGGAGCCAGACACTGTCGAGCCAATACCCAAGAGAGACCGGACAGGATCCTCAGCCCTCCCATGGACAGGACAGTTTGGAGCAAGGGTGCCCCAGTGGATGCCATGGTGGTGGCAGCAGCCACTAAAAAGGAATTGGCACAGGAGAGTTCCTTGGTGCATCCTCCAGACAAGGAGTCTTCAGATGATGGACCGTTTGGGAATGCAGATGTTCTCTTCAGCGACCTTCTCTGTAAGGTCATTGAATTATATGGCACATGTGATTCGGCTCCAGCGGGACCTGATTAAAGAGTACGCTGGGTCACCCCCAGAGTCCATGTCGGCCGAGGTCAAGTGGACCTTCTCGACTCGAATGGTCACTCTCAAGTCAATCACCAACACATCTATGTGGCTTCTCTCCCATGTTACGGAGGGAGCGGCTAGAGCTAGTGGAACGGGCGTCGTCTTATGTAGACAGGCCTGACTCTGTCTCTGCGATTTTGCGGAACCCTTCAAGGCATCCTTCGTCCTTAGCTAGATGGATTTGCTCTTCGGCAAAACCGTCTGAGATACGCTCCTCCAGAGCGAGAAAGACGGGAAGACGTTGTGTGCCGTCGGGATCCGCTTCTCGGCTCCTCAGAGGTCCTACTCCAGGAACCAAAGAGGACAAAAGAAGATGTGGTTCCGGAAAGCTCAACAATCCCGTTTCGCTCCGGATCCCTCATCCTTCAGAGGCAGAGGAGGACAGGGTGGATGCTGGCCCAGGGGCAGAGGGGTCCGAAGAATTTTGGGTCGAGAGAACCTTTTTCAGATCGACCCGCGCAGCAGCCCTGAGGTGTTGCCCAACTGCTCCTCTCTGGAGGCAGTCGGGGGCGCTACTCGGAATACCTGGGAGTCCATTACGACAGATCGCTGGGTGCTCCGAATCATATCCAGAGGCTATTCAATTCCTTTCCTATCTCACCCTCCCCGATCAACAAGACTCCCCGATGTTCCACCCGATCAGAGGGAGGCAGCAACATCAGAAATTCAAGGGCTGCTAAGAAAAAGGGCTATCCAGCGCATTCCCCCCACCCCCCCGAACAATCCGAATCAGGCTTTTACTCCAGGTTCTTTTTGGTGCCAAAAAAGATGGGGGACTTACAACCCATTCTCGACCTTTCCACACTGAACCTGTCAGTCACCAAAGAAAAATTCCGGATGGTCACTATTCAATCCATTCTCCCACTTTTGAAGGAGAATGACTGGATGTGCTCGATAGACCTCAAGGATGCATGCTACCACATTCTGATGAACAAACGGTCCAGAAGGTTCCTCCACTTTCGGCTGGGAGCCAGCCATTATCAGTTCAGGGTCCTACCCTTCGGTCTCACCACAGCCCCCAGGGTGTTCACCAAGGTCATGGCAGTTGTAGGGGCCCACCTGTGGCTTCAGGGAATACAGGTCTTTCCGTACCTGGACGACTGACTCCTAACTGCCCCCACCAGGCATCAACTCTGCTCAGGCAGGGACTACTTCTTACACCTAGCCCACCAAAAAGGGATCACGATAAACCACCAGAAATCCTCCCTTCAACCTACCCAAATTTTGGAATTCATAGGGGCCAGGATAGACACTACTCAATCCAGAGTCTTTCTGACAGCGGACAGACTTCGCAGTCTATGCCTTCACATTCTAGACTTCTTACAATCATCACCTCCCCCAGTGGAACTAGTCCTGAGGGCCCTGGGATCCATGGCAGCGGCCATCAATCTGTCGCCCTTCACTCGCCTGAAGATGAGAATCCTTCAATGGACATTACAAGTTCAATGGTCCATTCTTTTTCACCCCCTGTCTACACCTATTCCCCTCAGCAGGATTTGCAGGGAGTTGCTTCTTTGGTGGCTCTGCTCCAGAGATCTCCAAAAAGGCCGCCCCTTTGTTATACCCCCTCCCCAAGTCACGTGACCATGGACGCATCTCTCCTCGGGTGGGGGGGGCATTGCATGGGCAGATCTGTCCAAGGCACGTGGACTTCCACAGAGACCTCACTGCATATCAGTGTCCTGGAGATGAGGGCTGTGCTTCTAGCGTTGCAGGCTCTCCATCCCCTTCTCCCTCCAGGAACTATTGCACTTCAAACAGACAACATGTCGGTAGTCTGGTACATAAACAGGGGGGAACCAGATCCTATCCACTTTGCAGGGAGGCAATGAGAGTATGGGAATGGGCGATATCCACCAACCACTTTCTCATAGCAACGCACATTCCGGGTCGGTCAAACATCTTGGCGGACAGGTTGAGTCGAACGATCCTCTCACCTTATGAGTGGTCTCTGAACCCAGCAGTAGCGAAACAAATCTTCCTCGAAAAGGGTAAACCTTGCTGCGATCTCTTCGCCTTGCCTTCGAACACAAAGTGCAGTGAGTTCTTCACTCTGATTCCCCCACCAGAGGAAGCCCCCAGAGACGCTGTAGTTCATGCTTGGCCATCCGGTCTTCTGTATGCTTATCCTCCTCTTCCATTGATGACAAAGTTCTTGCAGAAAGCTCGTCGGTTGGGGAGCAGAGTTATCCTCCTAGCCCCATTCTGGCCTCGTCAAACCTGGTTCCCTTACCTGCGGTGTCATCTAGTACATCCTCCCTGGATTTTAGATCCCAATCCGGATATGATCTCTCATTCTTTAGGATTGAAGACCCCCGACCTGGACTACCTCAAGCTCTCAGCTTGGTTGATCCAGTTCCCTTAATGGCTAGGACTCCCAGTATATCTTTCTCGGTTAAGGCCATCCTGGTGGCCGCCCATAGACCGTCTACCAGGAAAATCTACAAGAGTAAATGGAAACGTAAATGGAAACGTTTCTCTGTCTGGGCAGAGCACAGGAACTTAGACCCCTTCACGGCTCCTATCCCAGCAGTTCTAGACTTTCTTTCGTATACCTTTGATCAAGGAGCTAGTGCTTCTACTATTAAAGTTCAGTTGGCAGCTATTTCCCATTACCACGATGGAAACAGTTCAGGGCCTCTAGCATCCTCCAAGATGTGCAAAACATTCATGAAAGGAACCTTTTTGTTAAGACCCCCTATTAAAGATGCAGTGCCTCCATAGGATTTTTCCCTAGTTCAAGCTCTGACTGGGCCTCCTTTTGAACCCGCAGTTTCAGTCGACTTAAAATATGTATCCGGGAAGACGGCCTTCCTGATTGCCATTACTTCTGCTAGAAGGATATCGGAGCTTCACGCTCTTTGCAGTAAACCTCCATACATCATCTTTCATAAAGACAGGGTCTCCCTCAGGACTAATCCGTCTTTTCTGCCCAAAGTGGCTTCAGATGCCAACATCAACCAATCCATCAATCTACCTGTCTTCTTTCCAAATTTCCAAAACAAAGGAGAATACAGACTTCATTGTTTGGATGTTCATAGACAGTTATGTTTTTACTTAACAGAACAGCAGATCTTTGAAAATCTGATCAACTTTTTATTTCCTTTGCAAAATCCTGTCTGGGGAAGCCAGTCACTAAAGTAACCTTAGCTAGATGGATTTCCCAGTGCGTTCTCCTAGCATACAAAAGTTCTGGTCGTCCTGAGCCCCTGAGAGTGCGAGCCCATTCTACCCGATCTATGGCCACTTCTGCTGCTTTCTGGTCAAGGATTTCTTTGGATGACATTTGCTCAGCAGCTACTTGGGCTTCCTCTCATACTTTTATTACACACTATAAATTGGATTTAATATCCAGAGGACGTGCATCGTTTGGCTCCGCAGAGCTCCGGAATATCCTTCCATAAGGGCCTCCCAAGTTGCTGGTAGCTGGGGACTCTGTCCCACAGGTTGCTGAGCAAATGAAGTTAACTACTTCAGATAAAGAAGTTATGTACTCACCATAACGTTCCGTCTGAGTAGGTAACTTAATTTGTCTGCAACCGACCCTCCCTCCATCCCCCGGACCCTTAGTTCATTATCAAAGGACCAGGATATGTCTTCGTTCAATTGACATCACTGGAACGTATTGTAACCCTTTCTAGGTTTTAGAATTTCCTGTTGACTTTTTTCTGGCAAACTCGATCTGAGGGTTAGAGGTAGATGGCAGGGCATTAAGGGTAGGGGAGGAGCTTGGAGATCGGATCTTTTAGCTTGGAAAGCTGCCGGCTCGGATACGAATCGGATCCGATACCCACAGGTTGCAGACAAATTAAGTTACCTACTCAGATGGAACGTTATGGTGAGTACATAACTTCTTTATTTAACACAACCGTTTTGTGCACCATGAACAAGCAGAGCATACACAGTTGTATCCCTTCTGCACTTTATCACCGACTACATGGGAATTAGCAGTCTTAAACTACACCTTATGGCAATCTTTATACCCAGTCAGCAAAATTCTTTGAACGACCACCAGAGTAGGAAAGTCGTAGATTCACTGAAATGAAAGCTGGACAGTGTAACATTTCTGAATGTTATAAGGAAATGGTAAAGTCAGAGAGCATATCTGATTGCCTGCCAAACACACACACACACACACACACACACACACACACACACACACACACACACACACACACACACAGATAAGCATTTTAATAACCTCGCTTGCTGTGCATTCTCTCTATGACTTATGTTCCTGGCTGGGTTCAGAGCCCTTTTATTTTTTCATAAACATGAGGTTTGTCTTGGATCCATCTCTTTAATTTCTTCCTTATGAGTCTGAAGTATTCAGTGGTCACTGTGGTTTATCCATCTACTATTGTTATTCCTGAAAAGATCCTTAAAAAAAGGGTACTTCTGCTTCTCATGGGTTATGTAAACAGTTCTGACTTTTATCTAAGAAGACTGCAGCCCTTTACTTGTAGCTCAAAACTCTTTCTTGCATACAGGGTAGGAAAGTTTCTAAGCAGTGTATTTCAAAATGGTTAGTAAACTGCATCACTTAGCTGCATGCAAAATAATGTGGAAAGTATCTTCCGTTTGGTCTCATAGACTGTATTACTTGCTGTTCTCAATCTTTTTTGCCTTCCCCTTAGGAGTGCTTCCCAGTGACTGCTGCACTACAAGCATGTGATGATTAGTTTATACCATATCTTAAGTACTGCACTTGGGTGCAGCTTTCAGATGTAGAGCATCCTTCAACTACTCCTTTACTGAGTTTTGAGCTTACATCTTTCGTCTTTCTTCCTGGTTTGCTCTTTGCATGCTAGTGTATTCAGACTGCACTGAGCCTACTGTAAGAGTTATTTCTGGTATTCGTTATAGCACTTGATTGCTGAAGCTTTATTCTTGCAGTGGGTGCATGTCTCAAGATTCATGTTCTGCAGATCCACTATTCTTGTCTTGTCTACTATTCTGGCATCGGCACTGATTTCTGAAATGATTCCTGGTAGAGCTTCAGCATCCTTGGGTGTTGCCGTAAAAGACTTTGATGAAAGTTGCAGGATTATCTTTGAAACTGATGAGAAGCCATTGCTGGTGGTAGGTGGTCTGTAACTGATGTTGAGCAGCTAGGGAACATTTGCTGGGTGGTCCTAGGGCCTGCTGATACAAGTGTAAAATGTAGTACATCTGTAAGAGTAGAGCTTCAAGGATGCCATGTGTTTGGTTCATACTTAAACTTAACATTGTACTTTTTCAGAAGTCCCACTGGTGATCTTTTTGAGGCTGTTAGGACTGACTCGAATGCACTGTGGTGGTCACCCAAGTAACACAAACTGCCCTTCTGAGACTGTTGGGACTCAGTGTTAGCTTTCATCATCATCCCAGTTACCCACACAGTGTTTCTGATGTGCAGTCTGCAGTAGGTGATCCTTGTACAAATGTTCCAGCACCATGAGGATTTGGACTTTACATTCAGTGATTCCTCTTCCCTGCATACTCTTGCTAGGTCTTCCTGTTTTGGTGCATGACCCAGTAGTTTCCTTTGGCTACATCATCCCTGCGTACATTACTGTTTCACTTTCTTGCCATAGATATTTTTTTTTTTTGCTGGGTTGTGAGTTTATTTGGGCTCTACTCCATTTGTGGCTTCTAAACAGCAGTGGAGCATTTGTTAAATATTATTCTACTGGAAACTTGGATGGTCCTGTTTGTCTTGCAGTGAGTTGTGCCTAACATCAAGTTATACTGTCACAAAGTCAGACAACATAGCTGTAGTGTTGTACCTCACAGAGCCTGAAAGAATTGAATTGTATCATTTGTTTGAAAGTGATGATGGTGTAGTACTGGGCATTACACTGATGACTGTTTTGCAAGTGGTGCATTTCCTTTGTGCACTTTGATATCCTAGATGGGAAGCTGTCCAAATGTATTAACTTTGGAGTTAAACTATGAGATGTTGGCTCTGTCTTCAGTACGAGTCAGACCTGGAGTGAATCCTGCTGTTACACAGAACCAATGACCATTACAGTGATGTAAATAAAAGGAATGGAAATTGTATGGTTTATCTTCCCAATAGGGTGAAACTTTTCCTGTAACTCCCCTGCGCACTCGCACACTGAATCAACAGGATTCTGATCAGTGGCCGTATAGAAAAAATGAGAGAAGTGCTGTGCTTGGATGATTATTAGGTTCATGTGTTGATCAATATAATGAGAGTCAACAAGGTAACCCCACTTCATCTTCTTTTGCTACAAAATTTGATGATTGTCTCAAGGGGTGGCAGAATGTTGCACAATCTCCTATTTTCATGTGTGGGACTTGAGAGCTTGGCAGAATTTTAGATCTCCGTATCAGCAGACATCCAAAACATTTTGGAAACAGTGAAGTAAAAATAATCTCCTTACTTAGGGGCAGGCTAATGGGGCTGATCCCCTTGGGACTTTTCAGTCATAACTGTGCTATGTAACCATTGCTACTTGTTTCTCCCAGGCTGTGTCAATGTTCTGTCAAGTTTCATGCCATTGCCATTTGTTCTATTCCAAATGAATTACATAACAAATCCTTGTGGCTCATGACAGCCTAAATAGCCAGTTTTTGGGAGGGAGCTTTGTATATTGGTCTAGTATGAAAACTGTTTCGACTTCTCAATTTTTCACAGGTGAATAACTTGCAGATTTTTAACTCCTCTCATTTTATCTTCACTTGTACTTAGAAACTAAAGACAAGAAGAGCACCTTCCTGTAAGTCTTTGCAGGAAGGTGAGAAAAAAATCTGCAGTTGTTTTTTCAGTGAATAAGCAGTAGAGGTGTAAAATTTGAAAAGTTGTACAAAACATACAGTTGCTTGTATCTGTAAAGATGCAGCAAAAATGTGCAACGAAACAAAACTGTACAGAACAAGTAATTGTCTTTCTGTAAAAAATGGAGCACAGCTTTGAAAGTGAAGCTTTCTCACATGCACATGTGCGCGTGCACACACACACACACACACACACACACACACACACACACACACACACAAAACAAATAACTTTGGTCATCTTAAACTAATGCCTACCTTATTTGGAATTAGAACTTTATAGCTATCTAAGCAAATCTTCTATGTGGGAAATTATTTTGATATAAAATGTTGACCCAGCAGGAAGTGAAGGGTCAGAACTGTTTTTCCTAATATAGATAGGTGTGATTTGCCTAAAAAAGAGCAATACCCATCAGTTGTCCTTGAGTTAGTCTCATAATTTACATCTTTTCCTTTCAAAATTAGTAATATTTTGAGAAAAAGGTGTATTAGTGAAAACATCATAATATTTGTTACAGCCTTTTTTATTTCATGAAATGCATATTAGTTAATGCACTCTTATTTTATCAACTTTCTAAGTCAGTGTTATAAATATTTAAAAAAATGTCCCTGATTTGGGCAGCCTTTGCCACTAAATATTATTAACTTTGCCCATGATTCTGGTGCTGCAAGGCAGGGAGCAATGCTAAAAAGGAGTTTGCTAGTTGAATACTGTGCAGTATTAACGCATTCTGTGATATTCCTCTGAAATTTCTACACATAAAGTGACTCTATCTTTGCTGTTCCTGCACCGTGACGGCCACTAAGTAATCTGTACTGAGCTATGACAGGTGATATCAGGATTCGTACACCTGCTCCACTGTCTTTCCTTAAGACTTTGTTAATGTGATGATGATTCACTTATCTGCATTTTCATCTTTATTTCTTCGTACGTTTCCTAGCTTGTATGTATTTTTGCAACACAAGGCTGTCTCATCCACTGGTATCTTATCAGGAGGGGCGCACTTGCCATTATTTTTGCAATGTACTGTCCTCAAGTGAACTTTTCACTGTTAGACTTCAGCTGGTGTCTTCAACTTCCTCTTCTTGCTGGATTTTTGTCTCATTTGAAGTTGGTTTGCTTGTGTTTCATATTTTTTCTGTTTACAAACTTGAGCAGTCTGTATTTTAATCTTTCATATCTTCTGTCTTCTAGGAATAAGTATCTCAGTTCCTGATTTACACAGAACCTCCTCCACTCCTTTCTCTGTTGTTTTTGAATGGTAACAACTGATTGCATTTTCCCTATTAATTTCCATGTTGCTTTTTCAAGTCCATGTTAAAGTGAGTACCTTTTTACTGCATTTATGATCCCTCCCCCTTTTTCTGTACTTGTACCTCAGTTACACCCCTTCATTTTTTCCATGTATTATGTTTTGCAACCCTATTATATCCCGTTACTCCTGTCAGTTACAGATGTTTTCACAGTTTTTCACTTCATCACTGTGATGGTTGTGAAGTGTTTCTCAATGCTGCCAGTTATTTGTATTATTTTCCTTGTAGGGTCAGTAGAACTGCACACAGAAGTAGTTTTATCAGCGTGAGATAGAGTGGAAGCCTAACTTGCTTGTTTCATTGATTGTTCCTTCTGCCCTTTCTAATTGGGCCTTGTGCTCCAGGCCTTTTTCAGCTGGCTTGTATCATGTTTAGCATTTCTTAAGTCACATACAACCTTTGGCTTGTGTACAAAATGCAGACTCGTACACTTGTCTGCATCAAACCTTGGTTGCAATCTCTGTGCACAATCTTCCAGGTTTCTTTTTAGGCTTCTCCAAACCTGAACCATGATCTCAACTTTTTTGTGTCATCTGAAAATAGGTTCAATCTATTAATTTCTTCCTCAAGCATATTAGAGGTAAACATATGGATTAATGGGGACCCCAGTAATGACACTTATGGGATTCCACTAGTTAATTCCCTCACTCCCAAACATTACCCATTAAGTTTCTTTTGACATCTACTTCCATATTTTAAAGATGTTCTTCGTGTTTCACTGTTGCAGTCAACACACTTGGGTTATCTAACTGCAGGTAGCCCTCAGTCGGCCCGAATACCAGAGACTTAGTATTTCTGCGTCGGTTGCTGTCGCTCCAGGACTGACGTCAGGTCGTCAGGGGTATAAAAACAGGCAGCTGACACCATTACATCAGTCTTTCTTGCCCAGGAGCCCATAACAGAAGCAGTTCACATGAGTGACGGTCGGCCGCTACCTGAGGATTTTTTTTTTACAAATTGAATCATTCTGAAGTCTTCTAAAGCTAAGTACCCCTTTGTGGATCCTCTTTTCTTGCTGTAACTGATGTCAGAAAAAGTTAACATTTGTCTTGCCTGTGGAAAGCAAATACCACACTGAGATTTTCATTCTTACTGCGTCACCTGTTTAGGCCCAAACCATGACATACCTCGCTGTTGGTTTTGTGCCTTGTTCAATACCCGAACCATCCATCGACGGGCCCTTTTTTTGCTAAATACTTTTGTTCTCGCTCTCCGTATTCTGAAGTGGCTTCAGTAAGCCATCCGACTATGATGAAAAAAATGTAAAGATAAAGACAGAGACAGACTGCATAGGTCCAAAGCTGCCGACGACACTTCCGTTAAGCTAGTCGCCAGCCCGCCGGTACTCAGTGAGGTGCTTTTGCAGCCCCTGATGCCCACTTCAATGGATTTGCAGGCCTCTACTGAGACCCGTTCGGAGTCCGGTATGCCACTAGACTCTTCTTCGACTATGGAACCTGCGGATGTCCCTACCTTGGATGGGTCCAGAGCCGCTGAGCAAGCACCGGCTTCTGAGGAAGTACTTCGCATTACTGATGTTGGACATAAATCGACGACTTCTTTTGCATCTTCAGTTCTGTCTAAAACTACCGAGTTTCTAAGGCCAAGAGTACACGCTACGCCTAGAAAACTGAAGACCCAAACGCATGCACCTTCTCCCTTGCCACAACATCAAATGCTTAAAATGGCAGAAGACCTTATTATGCTGATTAGGGGAAGCCAGCCTTCCCCTGCTAAGAGGAAAAGAGACCAGTCCCCAGCAGCCTCAACAGACCAAGAGTCAGACGACTCTGAGCCATCTATTTATGAAAACATGCCCTTATCTGCTTATGAGGATTCAGATGCAGAGGAATCCATTCCCTCTGCCTCTCCTTCAGAGGACTTTTCCTTTGGTGAGACCCTACATACTTTAAGAGAACATTTCCATTGGGAATGCCAAGACTATCCTCAATCCAAAAAGAGATTCAGAGAATTTTTAGATTTGCCACAACATAGGCCTTTAGCAATACCCCCAGTCCTGGATGTTGTGGACGATGTCTTTATGGAATCCAGTTTAACTTCTGATACTTTACCCCCTGCTCCTACGAAACCAGGACAGGGATTCCCAAGCTTTAGACCGATGGGGTAAAAAAGTATACACCTCTGCAACTCTCACCATTAGGGCATTGAATTGCCAGTTTCACATGCTGAAATACAATCAACATATTATGTAACTTATTAAACAGAAATTATCTACCTTTACAGACTGTGCAGAAAATAAAGAATTACAAGAGCTTATGCATTCTGCAAGCCAAGTCAGCAAACTTACTTTGCAATGTGGCTTTGACACCCTAGAAGCATCTTGCAGGGCAGCAGTCACTGGTTCTGTACTGAGAAGGCATGCCTGGCTTAAGGAGCAGACCTTGCCAGACCTTGTCAAATCAAAGTTACTAGACGCTCCTTTGAACAAGGACAATCTGTTTGGCACCAAAGTAGAAGAGGTTCTTAAAAAGATAGAAGAAAAAGCTAAATTTATGCAGACAGTCAAAGAATTTTTGCAAGTACAGCCTCCTAGATTCAATAGGCATTGCCCATCGAAACATTGGTCCTTTCCAGCCCCGTCAAGGCCATCTTAAACTAGACCCAGGGGAAACAACCCCCTCCCCAGACTACAGTCTCAGGGTATGCAGAGATCTAAGCAATGGAGTGCTTCCACCTCTAAAGCAGGGAGTGCTAAGCCACCCTCTTATGGAAAGAATTCCCAATGACTTATCAACTGCACTCCCCACCTCTGCCCAACTGCTTGTGCCCCTAGGAGGAAAACTTGCCCTTCATGCAAAAAACTGAATAGGCCTGCAAATTCTACTTCCATTCACTGCCAACCCCAGCAGGGTTCCCAGACCTCCCTCCAAACCAATGGGCAGTGGCACAAAACCAAGTTCAATCCCTGCTATCTATTAGGGGCAATTCAACCTCTTCCTGCAGAACAGATAGTTCAAGGATTCTATTCCAGACTTTTCCTGGTTCCCAGAAAGGAGGGCACTTGGCACCCAATCCTAGATCTTTCAATTCTCAACACCTTCCTGGTGGTACCAAAATTTAAAATGTTCACCCTGCAGCAGCTTCTACCTATGCTAGCCAAAGATGCCTGGTTAGCCACCCTAGACTTAAAAGAAGCCTATCTGCATATCCGTATAAGGGAGTCATGCAGGAAATACCTATGCTTCAGGGCAGGATCTATGCATTATCAGTTCTCTGCACTTCCCTTTAGCTTATCCACTGCTCCCAGAGTATTCACAAAATGCTTGGCCCCAGCCATTGCTTACTGCAGACAGAGAAATATTCAAATTTACCCGTACTTGGATGACTACCAACTTCAATGGTACTTAAAAAGTCTTTGGTGCCAACATTCTCAGGACCTGGAAACCGTCATTCCTATCAAACCCTGTCTAAGGACAGAGTTTCTTTGGTGGGCAGCAGTATGCAACCACAACAAGGGACTGCTCTTTACTCAACCCCACGCCATCCAGACCCTAACCACAAATGCATCAGACTATGCCTGGGGGGCCACACATGGACAGCAAGTGCATTCAGGACCACTGGAGCCCAAGTCAAATTCATCTGCACACCAACCAAAAAGGGAATATCCTTCAAGGATGCATCTGCAGTCATCACATATGGGTTGTCCTGCCTCAGGCAGCCCTTCGGTCAGCCGGATTCCAAAGTCTGGGTCCGGCATCGGCTGACGTCGCCCCTTCCCCGACGTCAGAGCGCCTGGGGTATAAAAGCGTCAGTCGACGCCATCTTCCTCAGTCTTTCTTGCCGCGTGGTGCCCGAAGCAGATGCAGTTCGCAAGTGCCGGTCGGCCAGCTCCTGTAATTCAGCTACCGAAGACTTCAAAAGCTAAGTACTCCGTTGGGGACTCTTTCTTGCCTCAGCCGATGTCAGATAAAGTTAATAATTGTCTAACTTGTGGGAAACAAATACCTCATAAGGATTTCCACTCTTACTGCCTCCCCTGCCTAGGCCCAGACCACGACGTCTCGGCCTGTTCAGCCTGTGCTTCCTTCAACCGACGCACTCTTAGACGTCGGGCGGAGTTTGCAGATGAATTTTTTGGGGCTAGTTTTTCATACAAAATGCCGTCAGAGACTCCGACTTCACATTTAATAAAGAAACGGAAGGACAAGGACCGACACACGCGGGCCGCGGTTTCGGCTGAAACCACGGCCAGGCCTACCGCGAGTGTCTCGGTCTCGGCTGAAACCGAGTCCGTGGTACTTACGACCCCCGAAACCGCTCAACCGACAACCTCGGCCCCGGAGGCCCCTGCCGAGTCGGTTATTGAATTTCCTTCTGAAACTGGTGTCTTGGAAACTTCCGACACCATTCCTCTAGACAAGACTACTCCAGAATGTGGTGCAGCTAGGCCTCCTGCATCTATGTCCATAAAGGCATTCACCAGGGCTAAAGTTGCTAAACATACAAAAGCTATGCCTCCCAGGGTTATTCCTCAGGGACCCTCTACAAGTTCACAGATTCTTACTTTAGCAGAGGACCTTATTTCCTTGATTAGGGGCTCTCAACCTCCTCTAGACAAAAGGCCCAGGGTTGAGCCCTCTGATCCCCACTCCTCAGAGGAGGCCTCTGATGGCTCTGCTCTCTCGGACTACTAGGAGGAGGCTTTTTCGGCCTACGAGGATTCTGATGCAGAGGAATCCATCCCCTCGGCCTCCCCTCCTGAAGAGCTATCCTTCGGTGAGACCCTTTGGCTATTCCTCCTGTTTTGAATGTCATTGATGATGTGTACTCCGAGTCTAGCATAACCCCTGACACTCTTTCCCCCGGCCGCTGTCAAACCCGATAGGTACTACAGGGTCCCGGACTCGCATCATTTTCTTTACAAGGCCCACTCTGCTGATCCAGAAACTATTTCCCAGGGCCCTAAAGGGGTTGCAGCTGCCACCTCTAAAAATCCACTCCCCTCTGAAAGGGAGTCCAGGGCTTTAGAGAGATGGGGTAAAAAAGTGTATACTTCTGCTACTCTTTCTATGAGGGCATTAAATTGTCAATTTCATATGATACTGTACCAAGAGTATTTGTTAGATAAATTGCATAAGAAACTGTCTTCACCTGAACCCCTAGATCGCAAATCACTACAGGATCTGGTACATAACTCACAGCAGGTTAGTAACCATTTCTTACAATGTGGTTATGATGCACTGGAAGCTTCATGTAGGTCAGCTATGACAGGTGCAGTCATTCGTAGGCATGCTTGGCTGAAGGAACAATCTCTGCCAGACCATGTTAAAGCTAAGCTTCTGGATGCTCTCCTGGAAAAGCAAAAGTTATTTGGCTCCACTGCTCAGGAGGTCTTAAAGAAGGTTGAGGAAAAGGCAAAATCTGTACAAACAGTTAAAGATTTTCTACAAGTCCAACCACCAAGATTCAGCAGAAATTGGCCTGCCAAGAATTGGTCCTTTCCAGACACAGAAAGATTTCAGAGAGGCAAGAACAGGCGTGCCAGAGGTAGAGGGCAAGCTAGAGGCTCCTACAGAGGCGTCAATGGCAGCCTCCCAACCAGAGAGGTAGTGCAGGACCTACAACTGCTGCACAAGGACAGACTCAATGACTTTGCTTTGACTCCGCCAACCAGGGCTCAATTAGAAGCACCTTTGGGCAGAAAGCTTTCTTTATTCTCAGACAATTGGCACACTATTACAAGAGACAAATGGACACTGCAAATAATAGACAGAGGATACAGGTTCCATTTTCACACATTGCCAAAAAAAAAGGCATGCCAGACCTGCCACCAAATCAAAGGGCAGAGGCTTTGAAACAAATCTCCAACTTAATGCAAATGAAAGCTATAGAAAAGGTTCCTCTTTCAGAACAAGGCCAAGGATTTTATTCCAGACTATTCCTTGTTCCAAGAAAAGAAAATCAATGGAGGCCTATTCTCGACTTGTCCGCACTGAATACTTATCTCATTGTGCCAAAATTCAAAATGCTGACTCTACAGCAACTCCTTCCCATGCTGGGCAAGGGGTCTTGGCTGGTGACTCTAGACCTCAAGGAGGCATACCTGCATGTCCCTATCAGACAAAGTTGCAGAAGACACCTCAGATTTCTTGCAGGCTCAGAGCATTATCAATTCTCAGCATTGCCCTTTGGCTTATCTACTGCGCCCAGAGTATTCACGAAATGCCTGGCATCAGTAATTGCACACTGCAGACTTCAGGGGATTCAAATATACCCATATCTGGACGACTGCCTTATACAAGCGGACAGCCAACAAACTTTGGTAAAGGACTTGAATTATGCCATCCACCTACTGCAGGCATTGGGATATACAGTCAACTTTCACAAATCAAGACTTGTCCCATCCCAAAGAATAACTTTTCTGGGTGCGGATTTAGACACAACCACCAAAATGGCTTTTCTCACAGAAGAAAAACAGACAGCTACCGGATTACTTCAAGAATCTGACAAGACAAACTCAGCTGACTGCAAGGAAAATCCTGCAGGCCCTGGGTTACATGGCATCTTGCATTCTTCTGATTCCACAAGCAAGGCTGCATATGAGAAAATTACAGTGGTACCTAAGGAGTTTATGGACTCAGCACAGCCACAGCTTAGAAACTTTGATCCCACTCATTCCATGTCTCCAAAAGGAATTTCTGTGGTGGGCTCAAGCAAGCCAATCAAACAGGGGTCTGCCCTTCAGCAAGCCAATAGCCAGCCAAACTATTACAACGGACGCTTCACACCACGGTTGGGGAGCACACATGGAGGGCAGATGTATTCAAGGACTATGGTCACAAAAGGAGCTACGCATGCACATAAACCAAAAGGAAATGCTGGCAGTGATACATGCAATCGAGGCCTTCACACCCTTCCTGCATCAAGGCCACCTGCTAATAAGGACAGACAACACCACAGTTATGTGGTACATAAACAAGCAAGGAGGCACCCATTCCTACCCTCTTTGCAGACTGGCAATGAATCTATGGGAACTTTCTTTGAAACGCAATATAGACCTGCAATCCCAGT